>NW_015150602.1:321358-390471 GCF_000732505.1 Cyprinodon variegatus
AAAAAAAAAAAAACTCATATTGATATTTACAATATAAGATTTAAGCTTTTCTAAACTTCCATCCACACAACCATCCATGCTCTGCACCCACTTGTCCTTGCCGGGTCATGGGAGGAGTGATCCTTATCTCCAGTGGTTTGTGGGGAAGAGGTTAGGCAGACCTGTTACAGGGCAATAGAGCAACACAGGACAAATAGACAAGCAGGATCATGAAATTTAAAGAGACCAATTAACCTTAGTATTATGTTTGAGTGTGGGAAGAAATCTGAGTACCTAGACATAACCCAAACATGCGTGGTGACAATAGCCAAACTCCATCGAGGCCACAGGAATATATCAACTTGGTCACCAGGCAGCCCCTCAAAACATATCTTTAAAGAAGTTGTTTCACCACCCTCCATACAAAAGAATAAAAATATTTTAATTACTCATTATTTTTTAACATGTCTGTGTTTACAGGTTAATACATGAATGCATAAGATTTACGTATAGTTTATGCTGTGCGCTTTTAGGATCAAGATCTTTTTTTTATTTGGTCACATTTTTAAATATGACTTTTGTCACCCCCTTGAGTAGTGGTTTAAAATGTTATCTTAAAAAGAGTTTAATGCCTGGATATCAGATTTGTGAAGTAGCGCAGACAAAAAAGATAGATTGCTCTCAGAGGACCAGACCGTGAGGCAACAATGACATATTCATGCAGCATATCACTGGAGTAATTCATCATTCTGAATTTGTAATATTTTGTGCTGAAAACCCAAAGGATTGTCACTAACTTAATTTAGTTGGAACACTCTTTGAGTTGTGTCATAAACTGTCCAATCTCCCCAGCAATATGACCTCGGCACAGGCATTATTTGTCAGTTAAAATAACTTAGCCTCTAACTGAAGAATTACTTGAAATGGACAGTAGCAAACTATTAATCCTTGGTTGTGGCTTCTTGATAAACAGATTAATGCTCCTTTTAGATGAAATATAATGCATTTAATGTAAAGTAAAATGCCAGACTTTCTAGGCTTTGGAAATAAATACAAAATAATTTATTAGAAGAGGTTGCAGGCACAGACCAGGCCTGTGCAAATGACATTGGACACTGAAGATATTTCACATTTTACACAAATGCAAACATTGACATAGCTTTGTGGTTCGCATGTGGCAGCTCCTCTGCTTTCCAAAAAGAGAAAAAAAGTTTCATTATTAAAACAAGGTAATGTGGGACACATTAAACCAAGGCCAATAAATCTCTACATGAACCGATGCAAGCTAACCTGTTAAGATGAAGTTTAATAAGCAGCTCTACTGTCACTTTATCCGGGCCAGGTAGAGCTGTGGGAAAGGTGCATAAGTTCCTATACAAAAAAGCAACATTAATTTCACATATTAGTCACAAGTTTGTAGAAAGATTTTTTAATAAGACTACCTTGATGAACCTAAATATTACTATAAAATGTTTACATTAATGTTAGAAATAAATACTTAAAAATTTGTCATGAAACATACTATGATTTGCAAAAGTGTTCTTGTTTCTGAGTTTTTTGTCTTTCTTTTTTGCTTTTAAACAGCTTGATATATCCTATCATTATTCTAAATGATACTTTGCCTAATAGTTGTGAGGCTGTAAAAAATATTCATGGTTTTCAATAATCTTTGCAGATGAAGAGATAGTAGTTTCTCAGGCAAAGCTAACCTAAACTGACAGCCCATCCAAACAGAGCATTAATCAGAGTAGCAGTAGAGAGGCCCACAAATACTTTGAAGGAGCTGCACAGACTAACAGCTCACGTGGGAGAGCCTGTTGACAAAACAACTATTACTCATGCACTCCACTAATCTGGCTTTTTTGAAAGAGTGGCAAGAAGAAAGTCATTGTTGAAATAAAGCCTAAGAAAGACCTATAGAAAGTTTGTCAGAAGTCGTTGATGGGTAAAGAAAATTTAAGAGGAATCCCAATTTTTAATTCCTGCTCACATGCAAAACATTATGCAGGGTTGAAAACTAACACCTGATGCTTGCAGATAATATCTGTCGATCTTGCTGAGTTTGTAAATGTGCCAGACTTTTCATCTCTAGATGCATAAAGCTGGTAGTGATGTACCACAAATAACAAAAAGCAAAAAATAATTTCTCTTCACAGTTGCACAACAGTTTTTGCTGTTCTATGACTTCCATTCCAACTTAAATACATTTTGGTTTGTGGGTTTAACCAGACAAAATGTAAAAATACTTAAAATGACTGCTTTTGCAAGGCAGTGTGTTTCATGTCCAGTGGTGTTAATCAGGGATAGTATTTTTGCATTTAGCAGAGACTAAAGCCAAACCTGACACAACAATTGAGGTACTTGGAGGACTGTCTTGCATGAAATATTATATTCACTCTTTGTTGCCATGTTGCAAACATATGGAGCTGTTGGTAAATGCAGCTCATTGTATAGTGAGGAGGGGGATATGATTGAGTGCATGTCAACTGTAATTCTCCCAGGTTGTGGCCCTGAGGTCTGTGTGACCTCAAATAACGCACAGCACTGCCCTGAGACGTCAGATTGATGGGAACAGACACCGATACAGGAGAAGAGAAGAAAAGAGGTATGAGTTATCCTCCAAAGCTTGAAAACTGCTCCTCTAATTCAAGATGATCTGGTCTGGTTTTGAAAATCACCATGGTAACCATAGCAAAATAACAAGATGGGTGGGGTATTCCCCATCCAGTCCCCATTTCCCCTCTCATTTTGCCTCTCAAAACAACATCTTTGAAACATTCATTCTAAAAGCCCCTTTAATGAACATGCCGTCACATAGTACATCAACACCCATGCCATGTTGTTCCAGTCTCCTGCTCTTTGTGTCCTTTCTCTCCTAGGTGGTCACAATGACGTGAACATATGGGTGTGTGTCCCTCCACAGGTTGTATCCACAGATGATAGCAGCTCAGCAGGTCATCGTAGCGTTAGTGGAAACTCTGAGCCTTTACCCAGAGGAAGAAGGAAAGAGGAGGGGGAGGAAGGCCAAAGAGATGCTTTTCTCTCAGGATCAAAGGTTATTTCTATCCATTATTACCACCGCTCCACCTCTGACTGTGTGGTGGGAGAGATGAACATGCCTGTTTTTGTTTATGGTGATGGGTGGGTGGGTTGTATTTTTTTGTTTGTTTGTTTTTGTTGTGAGGATTCACCCCTAAATAAGGGATTTGGAAAGCAGAAAAGAGAAGAAAAGTTCATATGTGGCACATAAAGAGTGGAATTACAAAATATAGAGACTATTGTCTGTTCTTGACTATTAATGTGCTGCTATGGTCCACTGACCGTGAAACACAACCATATCTGAGTAAAAGGTACATGGTGGTTTGCATACACAGAGTAAAATAGTTGTTTTTTTTTCAAATGTATGTGACAGTCCCACACTCAATTATTTTTTATTAAATTACATAAACAAAAAGATAAATGTTTTTCCTCTTGCAATTAGCAAATAATTGTGAAAATGAGGTGTGTAATTGTCTTACTGACTCTTAATCTAATGAATAAGATAATAAAGGCTGATGAATTCATAAGTAACCTGGAATAAAGGTTTCCATTCACACTGCAATGCATTGAACCCTGTCCCTCTTCCCACCAGTTATGAGCAGCCCTCATGTTCAGAAAGAAAACATCCAATGATGCTGCCATAATCTCCGTGTTACACTGGACTAAAACACTGGAATGCTGGTCTGCTGTACAGGGGTCCAACAGGGAACTGTCCTCTTTACCCTCTATATTGCACATATCTCCATCAACTCTCTATGCTTCTACCTACAGAAGTTATCTTAGGTCAGGTGTTTTAGTTGGCCTCATCACAATGGGAAACAACTCAGGATACAAACAGTGGATTCAGGACTTTGTGGACTGGTGCCATAGGAAACACCTCCTGATAAATGCTGAGAAAACCAAGGAGCTGCTGGTGGACCTCAGGAGGTGCAAAACCACCTTACTGGCACCGGTAAGTATTAAGGGAGTGAACATTACAAATCCTTGTAAGTACCTGGGTGTTGATCAGAACAGTAAACTAAACATGACATAACACTGATGTCCTTTACAGAAATAATATGAGAAGACTGAGGTATTTTGGAGTGCAGGAGGTGCTCCCAAAGGCCTTCTTTGACTCTGTGGTGGAATCAGTCATTTTCTATGGTGTAGTATGTTGAAGCTGAAGCTTATCAAAAGATGAGACTAACAATTAGATAAGGCAATTTAGAAGCCTAATTGGAGTACCGTAAATTCCGGACTATAAAGCGCACCTGATTACAAGCCGCACGCTCTAATTTTAGAAAGAAAATCAATGTTGTACTTTTATAAGCCGCACCGGATTTTAAGCCGCAGGTTTCCCACATTGTATGAGATATTTACAAATAAAGATATTACACGTGAGCATTTTTTAACGTTTGATTTAATCCGTATGATAAAAAAACAAATACGGTACATATTATGAACGTTTTTTTTTTTTTTTTTTCAAACTACCTGTAACACATTTTAAAACACATGTGTCGGTAACACGCAAATAACGCTGCATGTGCCGAGACTTTTAATTGAACAGAACATTGCAGCCGACCAGGAAAAGTCCTTAATCACTTTCTTCTTCCTCCTGCGCACTAAAACCCTCAAAGTCCTCTTCCTCGGTGTCTGAGTGGAACAGCTTCAGGATGCTGTCACTGACTTCAGTCTCATCCTTGTCGCTCTCACTTGAGCACTCGCGGTCCTCTTCATCCCGCATCAGCCCAGCCTTCCGAGACCCACCGGTGATGCTGGATGTTTTTACACGGCTCCACGCATTGAGAACCCACTGGCAGACATCAGTGAAAGATGCCCTTCGCATGCAGCCAGTTTTGGTGAAGGATTTCTCACCACTGGTCATCCACGTCTCCCACTCACTGCGCAGTGCCACTTTAAATGCACGGTTCACACTGATGTCCAGTGGTTGCAAATACTTGGTGGTGCCCCCAGGAATCACAGCTGCAATTGAGTTTGTCCTCTTGATGGCAGCTTTTACAGAATCTGTAATATGGGCCCTCATGCTGTCCATCACGAGCAGTGCTTTTTTTTGATGAAAAAATCCCCCCGGACGCTTGCCATAGCACTCCGTAAGCCATTCCTTCATTAGGCTTTCTTCCATCCAGCCTTTCTTATTAACTTTCACCACGATTTCTTTTGGGATTTTTTCCTTTGGCATTGTCAGCCGCTTAAAAATCACCATGGGTGGAAGCTTTAGTCCGGATGCTGTTCAGCTCAGAACACAGGTGAAGTGCGTCCTCTCGTGACCCGTGGTTTTTACTGAGATGGACGAGTCACCTTTTTTATTAACAGTCCGCATGAGAGGCATGTCATAAGTCAAAGGTACTTCATCCATGTTTATAATTTCATCTGGCCCGATGGAATGCTCCGCTATCTTTGTTTGGGTGAAAGTACGGAAGAGAGCGAGTTTTTCCTCATAGTCGGGAGGGAGCTGCTGACACAACGTCGTGCACGCCCGGACCACCAGGCCTTTTCGTTTCATAAATCGGAAACACCACGATGGCCCACCTCTGAAATCTTGAATTTTCATGTAGGTGGCTATTTCTTTAGCCTTCTGCCTGATCTGCATGGTGGATACACCGCGGCATCCCGCTCGCTGTGTGTTCACCCAGTCTTCAAGACAGTTTTCAAGCTCCGGCCACCTGCTGTGATTACCTCTGAAAGCTTTCGTGGTCTTTTTGCACCATGAAAAAAAAAAAAATGTATGAGCCGCACTGTTTTATAGGCCGCAGTGTTCAAACAGCGGGAAAAAAGTAGTGGCTTATTGTCCGGAATTTACGGTAATTAAGCTTGTTTGAAAGAAAAACAAAATGCAATCTTAAAAATTAAAGTTTCTTCAGATAAAAAAATGTTAATCTGAAAAAAAAAAAGAATTGAATACAGCATCAGTTTAAGACTCCATTCCTCCTCACTGTGCAGTAATAACTTTTGTCACCTCAGCCAGAGCCCAGAGCTCCAATGTCCCCGGTGAATTTCCATGGGTTCGTTCTATCACTGAATGTAAAAACATGTAACCATGTGAAACTATGGATATACATTGATACATAGGATTATGAACGGAAAGTTTAGAGATTTGTTGATGGGTTTAATTGTTGATTAATTGAAACAAATGGAAGCAAACTAATCATCCATCCATCCATCTTCTGTCACGCTTTTTCCAAGCTGGGGCCTATCAGCTGTCCACAAGCAAGAGGGTGCAAACTAATCAATGAAGTTAAAAATCAATCATGTGATGCCAGTAAGTATATCCTTAAAATACATGTTGTCTATGGTGCTGATCAGGATCCAGCTGATGTCTCTACCCATGTCGAAGGCCATGAGATTTTCTGCAGCGATACTGTGAAAGCTCGCTCACTGCTGGGACTCATAAATGCCCTGAAATTGGCCTTTCTTACACCAAATAACTCTTGCTGGAGCTTGATGGATTTAAACTGCCTACAAAAGTAAAAAAAAAGTAAAAACCCTGAACTTGAAGTTTCTTTTCTGAATGTATGTCATGTTCTTGTCATCATATAGGAGAAAAATATGGCATCATGGGCACTTGTTGACTCTTTTTTTCAGTAGCTTTTGCTGGAAACACATTTTTAAATAACTTTCAGAACAAATTCTAACACAGTTAAATACAATGCACTTTTAAATAATCTTTACACCACTGCTCAAAGTTTAAGTGGCTGTTCCTCCCCAGACATTGTTTTATGCATGTTTGTATAAGTTAAACGTCCTTGATGTTGAATATCTGGGTATGATATTTCTGTAATGACTGTTGAAATTTTGTTTCAGAGGGTTGTAAATCTCTCACTGCTTATTTGAAAAGCTGGCTGCATGGTGACGCACTGTGTAGAGCTGTTGCCTTGCAGCAAGAGGGTTCTGCGTTCAAACTGCTGCCCGGGGTCTTCTGCATGGAGTAAGTACGTCCTTTCCATGGATGTGTGGGATCTCTTTAATGGCTCCAGCTCCCTCCTACAGTCCCAAATAAGACTGCTAGGTTAATTGGCATCAATGTTGCAATATTTTTGCCTAGTTGTGTGTCTCTGTGTTAACTGGTGACCTGTCCAGGGTGTACCCTGCCTTTAACCCATACCCACTGGAGATAGGCACCAGCCCCACTGTGACCCTGACAGATGAAGCTGGAGACGATTAATAAATATTTCAAAAGCATTGTTCCAGTTGGAATATAAAATACATATATGGCTGCCCCATAAAGGATTAGGCAATAAAATTACATTAACTTCTGTGTTAAAATAAAAAAATTAACCGTTTAATATGTATCTAATGAATAGAGCATTGGTTTATTTAGCAATATTTATAGAAAGAAAACTGGCAATTCTTACCTAATTTTTGTGAGTAATGTAACTTAATAGAACAAGCACAAGAAAATAATTTATATCTAGTTAATTATCTTATAACAGCAAACATATATATAATGTACTTACAATTTTGAGTAAAATGATGCTATGGAAAGTAGAATTTGCATGATAGTCGCAAGTGAGTGTTACTTGATATGGCAACATAAAATCTTATTTATGTAAATCTTATAAGTTATTTTTTTTATATATGTAGAGTTCCTGATAGTAAAGAATTACCATACTCCAGCCTTGAAATAAAAAATGCAGGAACCAGTTTTAAGAGTCACATCTGTATAGGATTTATATTTATCAGTTGAACTATTTGTTGAGAAACTTCTTAGGACCTCATCTTGATCTCACAATGGAGAAATTAATTCTCTGCATTTAACCATCACCTTTGGGGAGCACTGGGCTTTTTGACTGTTCTTTTTATAGTATGATTTATTTATTTTTTTTTTAATTAAGGTCGTAAAACAGACCTGGACATAAATAGTGGTACCCTTAACCTAATATTTAGTTGTACAACCTTTTGAGACAATCACATAAATACTGTAACTGTCAGTGAGACTTCTGCTTCTCACAGGTTTTTCTTGGTCCACTCCTCATGAGCCAACTGTTCCAGTTGTCCCAGGTTGGTAGGTTGCCTTTTCCAAACAATGTTTTCAGCTTCTTCCAAAAATGCTAAATATAATTTAGGTCAGGGCTCATAGAAGGTCACTTCAAAATAGTCCAATCTTTTCCCTTAGCTATTCTTCTGTGTTTTTAACTGTGAGTTTTGGGTCATTATTGTGTTGAAGATGCATGACCTGCAACTGAGACCAAGCTTTCTGACACTAGGCAGCACAAATCTCTCTAAAAACCCTTGATTGTCTTGAGATCTCAGTTGACCCTGCAGAGATTCAAGATATGCTGCATCAGATGCAGAGTGGATTTTTAAATATATTTTTTTTTTTGGCAATTATGTCCTCCTTGGACGTCTCCCAGCTGGGAGTTACAGCTACAGTCACATGGATCTTTCGGAATATGTGCAAATGTAGTCGCAGGAGCATCAAGACTTGGAGATGGTCTTATAGCCTTTACCTTTAACCAGGTTGACTATAATTTTCTTTCTAAGCTCCTTAGACTCTTTCCTTTGCTTCCTCTGGTCCATGTTGAGTGCTTTACACACCATGTCACCAAACAGCACAGTGACGTAGCTATACATATAGGCCCACTGACATATTATAGGATTTTAGAGACCCATGATGCTAATTAGTGGGAACACCTGGATTTAACATATCCCTTTGGTTATGTTATTTTTAGTGTTTTCTAGGGGTACTATTATTTTTTTTCAGGCCTGTTTCATGAGGTAAGCTTTTAAAATAATTCATCTGAAGCATGGTTAAAATACCTCACTTTTATTTGTTCATTTCTATAGAATATGTATTTACTTTTATTATTAAGTTATTTCTGTGACCATTGAGGGCTTTTTCTTTAATTAAACTAGGGGGGAAACAATTCATTTCATGTGTGTAACTTTTTTTGTAAATAATCCATTTAAAACTTCCTCAGTTGTTTGATGTTGCCAGGACTGTAAAAAAAAAAATAAAAATTCTCACAAGTTGCGTTTCCTAATCTGTTTAAATATCAATTTATGTTTTATTTAAAATGGGCTTTAAATAAATACAGAAAACATTCTTTAGATTCCTATTTATCCAGAAAAAGAAAAAAATATGAATAATTTCTTTCTACTCCTAATCTTATAACATCCAATTAAAATATTTTCAAGATTTTTAATCTCCAGTTGAAAATTATTACTTTAACCCCTTAACTCTGCCACCCCTGAATAAAATTCTGTGCAACAAATTGCCTTCAAATGTAATCTAATCCAGTAGGTAAATTGAGTTCTCATTTTAGTTTGTAGTAGTAACATCACAAAGTGTGTCCAACCTTAAACACACATTAAAGTTAGATATTTAATAACAATCTTAAGGAAGTGGCCACACTTTTTGTACAATTCCATTGCTAACGTGACAGCAGAACTGTTTATTTATTGTATTGAAACCCAGTTGAATTACACTGCAAATGATTTGTTAGGAGGTTGTAGACCTTACAGAATGGGCTGGCAAACATAAGGGATGAGATCTAGTTCCATTTAAAACAAATACGTTTCCATTTAAAGAAACACACTTACTGCTTGTCAACTATTGCATCATCTTTCAGCCCTAAGTAAGCTTCTGATGAGGTAAAGAAAACAATGAGTAGGGGTGGGATTTACCACATAGGAGAGACCAACGGGGGGGAAGGGCCCACCACTACAAAACACACATTAGGACTATACACAACCCACATGCTCTTAAATAAAAGGGTCTGGAGGGGGGTCTGGAGTCCATTTTAGCTGTCACTCTATGCAGGATCTCGAGATACACCCTAAACAGGTTAGCAGTCTATCACAATGCTAACAGTCAGGTAGGGCAAAAAACAAAATTGTAACGTCTACAACATTTACTGAGGAATACATCTAAGCCCGATGCAGAACCACCAATTAACCCAATATTTATGTTGTCAGACTTGGGAAGAAACGACACCTGAAGAGAAGTAAAAGCAGACAACAACAAATATACAGACATCTCTCTCTGGGAGAGCTTTTACATTTACATTATTAAAGTTGCTCTTAATTTGTTGGAAGATGCTCCAACTAAAAGCAGCCCAGCCCACGTTCTGATCAATATGGCTACTAATCATTTGTCTGTTTTGGGATAGTCATATATCATTAAAATTTCATCTTCAAGTGTTCAGTTGTTTTTTAAAAATAAAAAAACAAATAGGTTGTTATAGAATGAACATATTTCACTCTTCACAAAATACCCAATGTACACAAAAACGGATGGACCAAAAGTGACACAACAAGGGAAAATCTAAATTTTCTAATCTTTCTATCATATGGGTATTTTTTGCAAGCTAAGCAAAAGAAGAGCTTTTACAGCAGCTTGGGGAGATGTTGCACAGAAAGCTAGGGTTCTGTATGATTTTTACTCATGGCTCATAGAAGGTATTAGGGAATATTAATCAATTCAGCAATATAAACCAAATAAAAAGAAGAAAGAAACAGCTATTACATGCAACAACTTTACTAAATTAGTACTGCTCCAAATAGAAAGAGAGACAAGGCTGAGAGTGAGAAAGAGGAGAAAAGGCAGCTGTTCCACTGGTGATAGCAGACCAGGGATTTGGCAAAGGCCACCCACTGTGGTACAAAGCCTGAAGGGAGACTTGGAAGCCAAAGCTCTGAATAAGGTTGGTTTCAGGAAATCTTGTACATTCAAACCAAATCATCTCTATTAAGAATGTCTCGCCAACCATGTTAGAGACTTTTTGTGGACAGACTGATAATGTCAGATTTTACTCGTAGTTTTCTTTATGTCTTGATTTGCATGAAAATGGCACTTTTATCCTGTCTTTCCTTCCTTTCAATATGGAAATGGTGTTGTTTAACTGCCCTGAGGCATTTCAAGCTTGCCTCTCAGAACTTTCTGTAGATATTAACCTTTCTGTTTTCAGATTGCTTTAAATCAGAGAGCAAAGATGAACTAAGAGATGATGGCTTCACATAAAAAAATTTAAGTTGTAGAGACTTGGTATATTTTTCAAGTTAATTCAAAGACTATGAATACCCACACCCACCACCTCACCCCACAGAAGGAAAAAAACAGGACAAAACACACACACAAGCTAAATGAGCCAGCTGCATACCATTATTGAGCCTCTTTTTAATAAAGGACCCTTTCTTCCTGAGCATCACTATTGGCTATGGTCGGCAATGGGAATCAAGTCTAAGCTTTAACTGAAATGCATTACTTGCTTTAGGCAAAGTGAAATTATATAGATATTGCCATGCCATGGTAAAATGTTATATGATTTTGTTTAGATTTTCTAACAATAGCATAATTAATTTCAGCAGGGGCCTGGGACATTCTCTCTCTCTCCCCACCAACTGCAGAAAGATAGAAAAGATCTAGCACAAAGTTTAGATCCATTCATCAATGACACACAAATCACTTTGAATTATGACTGTTAAAGATGTGAATGAATCATGTTTTTAAGCGTGAAATACTTTTTGGCATAATAACTTGTTAGGGAAAAGGCTTTGAGGGTAAAAATTCATCATAATTTTCTACTTTTGCACAGGTTTAAAAATGCTCAACTTAAGCAAATACCTTCCATTAGTCTCATTTACAGGTTGCACCTCAGCCACATGCTTTTTGTAGCCATTAGCAAGGTGGAAAGGCTTCTGGCTGGATATTTAAGCACTCTTTATTTGAACAATGCATAGAATTTTATAAGAGGTTTGTTTTCCTGCCCCATGGCTAATAGGTATAGTCCATAAATTGCAATAGAGTTGAGGTCATGACCTTAGGAAGGACATTCAGCAAGTTTAAAGTTGGTCTTCCAAGCAAAGCTTTGATGTTTGTTTACATCTTTTTATTAATGAAATACCAAGTTGTGATCAAGTTTTAACCATCTGACCACATCTTTCACCTATCAACACAAATAAAATACATAAATTAACAATTTTGTTGTCAGTATAAACAAAAAGCTTTAAAGATAAAGAATCAAAGATTGAGCTGTTTGTCAGCAATAACAAGAAATATTTTTTTACAACTAAATACTGTGATGCTTCAGGAAGGACATCTTCAGGACACTGTGCCAACTATCATGCATTAAAGTGGTTGCATCATGGTAAGGGTCTGCTTTACTGCAAAGGGTTCTAGTATAAATCAAAGGGGATAAATAGAGAATATGCAATCCTACCCTGAGTTTCCTAAAATCTCAAATAAACTTGGGTTGGGAATTTGGATGTTCCAAAGTCAACCATTCTATAAAACAAGATCAAAGCTGACTTTGGAATAGCTAAAATCATTAGGCTTCTAAAACAGTCTGCCCTTATTTTTACTGAAATATTATGGACCAAGCATTGTCCTTCCCAGAAACCAACCAAATCAGAAGGATCATTACCATTTCTCATATGAAGGGTGGTTAAATGTCTGGCTCAGAATTGTACAAAGACGATTTTTACCATTGCAAAAAGCTTGTGGGGTTTTACAATTTATTGAGGAACAATTCAATCATTTATCATTATTTTAACAGCAGTTGAGTTGTACATACAGTATATATTTGTACCTGTATGAATATAAATTGAAACATTTCACAAAAAATAATTTTTTGCCAATGCTTGATAACAGAATATTTCTACATTTTAAGGGTATTACAGATCCACCCTGAAAACAGCATAGATCAAATTGAATCATCAAAGGTCTCAAAACATTTTGATTTTAATTCTGATGGTGATAATGTTTTTTGACCAGAACACATACTTGTAAAATAATGAATTTGTCAGCTAGAATGATTTAATCTCTCTGTGTTAGTCCATCAGCTTGACTTGGCTCTGTTCTGTAGTTTTATGTACATGCTTTAAGTAATAATTGGATGTGAAAGGATCAAATCAACCTTATTTTTCTGCATCTGTTGCATCCATCAGTGAGTGAAATTACCTGATTGCCGTTTAATGAGACAAACTCAGTAGAAGCTCTTTGCCTTCCATAAATATTATTCCATACTGATGAATGATTGTGTTTCTAGGGAGGAGGACAAGCAAGATCTTCCCAATTTCCCTAAATTTTGACAGATGACATCTTGACAAATAACACCCGAGAGAGATGTAAAGGCATCACTAATAAAAGGTTATGATGAATTTAAGAGAAGGGACACATGGTACCAATTCAAACTGGCCTCCTTTGAGTAACACTCTTTAAATCAAGGAAGACCCTTGCGATCCACTGTGTGTGTGTGTTGGATGTCTCTATTAGGCTGCATCACACCCAGCCCAGTCCTTTGTGTGTGTCTGCTTTCGATGCCTCTAACATAACCCCATCAACCACAAGTCCTTATGTCGAAATCCAGTCAGAGCTTCGTTTTTTTTCTAAGTGAAATTTGCACACCCTAAAACCACACCTCGAAACACTCCTTAATTTATGTTTAGGAA
The DNA here is from genome assembly GCF_000732505.1 of Cyprinodon variegatus. NCBI lineage: Eukaryota > Metazoa > Chordata > Actinopteri > Cyprinodontiformes > Cyprinodontidae > Cyprinodon > Cyprinodon variegatus. The sequence goes on from NW_015150602.1 coordinate 334,766, forward strand.
AACTGAACATGCCAACCACCTTTTCAACTAATACTTCAATATATTTGACTTTTAGAGGCAAATCAACCAAGTGATGTGATTTCTCCTATTACTCCTGTTATGTATTTATTGAAGGCATAGCGCACACAGCTGTGATACTGTTTACAATAACTAAAAAAAAACAACAAAAAAAAAACATTAAAATCTGATAAATAATCAATTAATACATAGGGTATTTTACCATCCTGGCAACATTTATTAGCCCCCTAAGTAAAAAAAATATGTAAAAAGCTTTAAACAAATTGCTGTGACCTTGACGAACAAGCGGTTGATGACAGAAGGATGGGTAGAAGTCAATTCATCAGTTGAACTATACTGTCTTTTTGGTACCCTGTGAATGACTGGTTACTTGTCACTGATATAACCCAACCCTCGAAAAACCACTGCTGGAGTATCCATCAGGGGTAGTAATAGATTCTTAATTTTAAAATATATATTTTTTTGCATGAGTCAGTTACTTTTTTTGTTATTATTCCCTAAATTTAAATGCTCAGAAATATCAGACCAAAGATCCACCAAGTCAACCAGGGGTCGTTCCATCTCTTAACGCAATGTTTGTCCAAGAAGAAGGGAAGAAACAGTGTATATTGTGGCACAGTGATGGGAGATAAAAGAATATAATGTATTGTTTGGAGAATTTTGGAAAATAAGTGAGTGTAGAGCTTGCTTGCTCTGACTGTTGTTTTCTTCAGGTTAGGATACTGATTTCACATAGCTCATCCATATTCCAGAAAAGTAAAAAAAAAAACAATCCATTGGACTAGGTTTCCAAGTTTGAAGATGTTATACTTCTAATCCAGGAAGCTTTTCAAATTGTCGTATTTCTTTTTTTAGCCCCTGTTGGGAGCTGGAGAAGTACCACCTTCCTCCAACAGAGTCCGCCGTGGATCCTCCTGAGCCGAGCCTCCTGCACAGCTGAAGCTCATCCCTTCATCAGAGGATCCACAGTATTTAAGCTGTCTTCAGACCTTGCCTCGACGCCGCAGTGTTTAATCCAGTTGGTTAGCACCTAAGCCTAGTATCTCTGAGAACCGTTGTTGACTTTAGAATCCAGACTGGATTCTAACCTTTATCTCTGTTTTCCAGGAAACCTGTTTTTCTCCTGTGAAGCTCTGGAAGAGCTTAACCTGCCGAGCCTGCCCTCTGAGCCAAACCTGAAGTCTCTCTCTGGATTCCCATGCAGCTCTGGACCAAGAGCTTGAAACTCTAAGCCAAGGTCAGCTCACTCTCAAGAAGTAAGACGCTGAAGCAGTTAACGGACTCTGCTGAACAAACTATCTCCGGACCCAACAGTTTCCCTCTCAAGGCTTTTACCAAGAACCCTCAAGGTACAAATCTGAAACTGTCTGAATCAAACTCCTCTGAGCAAACGCTAACTGAACTGTCTCCCACGCAGACTCCAGTGAACCAGTTCCCCAGGCCTGAACCAGAACCACTGGTTTATTCTGTGCTTGTGACAATAAACATTGTTAAACCTTTCACTTCTGTCTCCGTCTCCATGGTGTTCTGCATAACTGGGTCTCACTAGTGAACCCATCATGACAGCCCCGGAGCTGATGGCTCAGTTCGAATGCTCAAAGTCCCGGTCCTGCTTTTCAGAAACCCAAATCTGGTCACCATCGTTCAAAGCTAATTCTGACATTTTGAATTGAAAAAGCTTCCAAGATGGGAAGCGAAATGTCTTCAAACTTGGAAACAAAGTCCAGTGGAATTTTTTTAACCATTTTGGATGACTGAGAATCTTCACTAGCACCTAATCCAGATTTTAACAATAAAAACAAATAAATAAAATAAACCACCGCTTTCATGGTTAAGCTGCTCTTGAAATGCTGTTAGTTTGGATAAGGCAGGATGATTCTCGAAGAGCCAGTAGGATTTATGAACAAAGGCAGAAAGAGCAAACTTACTCCGCATTAAAATTGCACTAACACTCTTGCTTTTATAGCGGCTGTCAACTTCCATAGGCTCTATATGCATCCATGGGGATTTTGTCCAGATATTCTATGAGATTCTGTATTGTTGTCGAAACCTTTCATAAACACATATATCAAAATAGGCACTGTCAAAAACACAAGGCTTCAGTGTTAACCATGCTCAGATTTTGCAACTGGCTTTGGTTATAAGTCGCTTCAGTTTTCTGACAGAGACAGTCATCAACAGCAGTAAAGGAAAGTTCTAAAATTAATTTTGCAACTAATTTATCACAAAGCCAGCAAATACTCACCATAAAAGTTATGGTAGGTTTGGGAAGATTAGTTTGTGTATACTGTCTATAAAAGTATATATTTTTCCTTTTTATTTATTTTATTTTAAGGGGCTTTATCTGATAGAACAGTGCAAAGAAGTATGTAATATTGAAGATGAGATTGAGTTGTATTTTGCCCCCATTAGCTTGACAGCCTTAAATAAAGGTGCAACCAATTCCACCCGGAAGGGACCCACTTTGTAAATAGAGTCCAGCTGTGTGTAATTTCCTCCCAGTATAAATCCAGCAGTTCTGAGAAGGTCTAACAGGTTTATTGGAGAACATCAGTGAACAAACAGCACCATGAAGGCTAGAGCTACACAATACATTAAACTACAGTTGTTATGGCAATGTCTAATGTGTAATAACTTGATTCCAAAGGACTACTTAGCCAAAATTTTTAGAAGGTCATATTTCTGGTATAGACATATTAATTTTGTCTGCAGAATGCCCTTTATATGTTTAAGAGCCAAAGACCCTTCCATTGAGTAAGATGACATTGTCCGAAGGTAAAGAAAAAAAGGCAAAGTCACTGCACTTGGTTTTAGCAGAAGTTTTATTGTTATCTTTTTTTCCTGACATTGTGCAACCCCAATTAAGACCAATGAACACAGCCCACAGGTTAGAGAGATAGTTGTGGAAAAGAATGGGGAGGGGTCTCATTTCCATTAGAACAATGCCCAGAGTATAAAGCTACTGTACAATAGACTTGTTTTGGATAAAAACACAGTCATTTGTTGGTATGCCCAGACAAATTCCTTAAATCCATTTAAATCTTAAATCCATTCATACAGATGAGAACCTGTTTCAAAGTTATAAACTATATATATAAATATAAATACCCATCTATATAAATACCCATGTAAACACCCTGTGCAATAACCCTGTATAATAAAAAAAAAAACTGTCATATGTGGATGCACTGTATATACTGTATATATCTCATGTACCTTTTTCTACCTTTGGCACTTTCTTCTTCTTTGACTATTTGAGCGGATGTAACGAGAAAAATTATACACTGTGAGATGAATAAAATCAATCAATGAATCAAACCTTACTGACCTTATTAGTATGTGATGATTCTGAGACCTGCTACTTATAACCATGCCAGAACTGACAAAGCTATATTTATGGTGAGATATTAAACATCTTCAAGTTCCAAGTGAAGTACCCCATTTAAGCCCTTAGCAATCAGGTGGTGATCTGTGATTCCGAAACAGCAACAGGGCAATCTTCCAACCTCTCCTAGCAGCTTGCATGGTCCCTGCCTGACCAAAGTCCTACATCATTGTGCATCTCCCCAAAACATTGACCCATCCCAGTTGGTGATTTAAGAGAACCCTCCTTAGCAAAGATAGTGTCCCTGCTGGACTGTACAGCCTACAGGTCATTTACAGGTAGACTCATTCTACAGAGGATGCTGTCTCATTAACATTTTATGACTTTAACTCTTCTGTAGCATCTTTACACCAATGTTAGGAGCCTTTTTATGAACAGCTCAACCTTAAAAAATGTTCTTCTGGACATGTGGACCCTGAGGTTCTACATGTCAGTGTTGAGGACCAGTAGGGAAGATATGATCTTTCTTATCCTCACCACTGGGTGTGTGTTTGTGAGAAAGTCACTTATCCAGAAGTGAAGCAGTGTAGATAAATCCAGGTTATGGAGCCACTTAGGTATAAGACCTTCCACATACTCATCCAAAGACCCAGGAGGTCAGAGTAGACTAAAGCAGGGGTCTTCAAAGTTTTCAAATCCAAGGACCCCCAAACTGATTGTGAGATGGAGCGGGACCCCCTAATTATATATATTGTATGAAATAGTGTTCTATCAAACTGGTCCTATAGTCACTCTATTACAGATGGAGTCATGTAACGAAAGTAATCCCTCCCTGGGATTATTAAAGTATTTCTCATTCTGATTCCTGGGTGATGGGACAGGTGTTGTAAATGAAACGGTGCCCAGGTTTGAAAGAGCCCCTGTGTGTCGCTAAATGTGTGCATTGATGACTGGAGGACATCTGCTTCCAGTTATCTGTTTACCACAGTCTGTTGAATTCATGTTAATGTGTATTTAAAGACATTTTAATTAGTGCAAAAAATTGCAGGAGGGAATTTTAAAAAAAGTAATCAACCAAGACTTTCGCAACCCCCATGCAGTACCTCTGCGGACCCTCTAGGGGTCGCGGACCCCCTGTTGAAGACCTCTGGACTAAAGGAAGACCAAACATGCTCCTCTCTGTTTACAGGAAGAGTTGGTAAAGCGTGCAGAGACCATAGAGTTCTGCATATACATACAACATTTCTCAGACACACAAACAAAATCACGCACACATTACTGATGCTTGTTCATAATGACATGCAACTGGATGCCGTTGTATTCTTTCTAGGTATAGGAATTAGTTGTTAGGAATGAATGTTAAATCAACATTGTGTAACTTTTAGCCACTAGGGGCACTAGACCTGTAACTTCCAGGTGTTGTGCCTCTCAGAGCTGCTGGCCAACGCTGTTGCAAATTTAAGCAGTTTCCCTCCATGCTTTGGTAGCGGGCCACTTTGGACCAGCAGGTTGAGAAGTAATGGAGTTCCTGATAAAGACAAGGCAACATTCAGCCCTCTAGATTAAATCCTACATGAGAGAACGAAAAAATATTTCAGATTAGGCAAATGTAACCTCTTTTTTTGTTGCCACAGCAATTTGGGAGCTCAGACTGTCCTAAATTGTTATCAAATTGTATGTTTCTGCTAGAGAAGTGTAGGGTTGAAAATGAGGAGTTTGTTCTATCTAGCCCTTTAAATTGACAAATACTCTTATACTTTTTTTTTATAAACTTACTCAAAAACTCTGTGTTGCTGACAATCAAAATGACCAACCAACTTATTTCATTTGGCTTCATATTTTTAAGGGAGTCGTCAGAGAATTATATTTCTGCCTTCATTCTAACTGTGCAATCGGAGCTGAGTGTCTAAACAAAATATCCTTTTAGTTTTAGAATGTAAAAAAAATATGATTCATGAGAGGTCTGCTATGAAATAAAATATTTTTTAAATTGCCTTTTTGTTCAACCCTTTATGACTAAAAGAAGACTGGACCCTCAGTACATCAGCACTGATGCATCTTTAAGCCTGAAGCCTATTTTTCTTAATTTTTTGGATACTAAGAAGGGATCTAAATCTTGTTCAACTCAGACACCAATGATAACTCCAGGTAAAGAGAAAAAAACATAAGGTACAACACAAGCTATAAAAACAAGAAAAAGAGTGCTGGAGTTCTGTGTTTTGGCATTATCATTAGAAAGCTCTGTATTGCCTCTTTAAATAAGTAATTAAGAATCCTTTGGGAAGCAACAAGTCAGAAGCCATATTTTATGGTTTTTCAGCATGTATATAAAGTCTAAGTACACTGGAGATCCTCTTGCTCTGCTCAATTTCTTTACATCTCTTTATCTTGTGAAGCCACATTCAGTGGATAAATGCATGTTGGAATTGGGACGATGGAGTAATTGGAGATCATAAAAAGTTGGGGGGTTGCCTGTTTTAAAAGCAATGTCACACACAACTTAAGTATTGTGCAACATCTTCATTTTCCTGGTACAGGAGTTCTTGATACTGTGTTTCTGTGAAAATCTATCAGATTTGAGCAGCGCTCCTGTATTTTATAGACTAGAGCTCCTTTACTTAGATCTGTATGAAACAGCACACCCTGCTGGTGAAATGTGCAAACTGCACACAGAGTTTCAATGAAATGACAGATTCCTCCATTCAGCTCACACGTGCTCTACTCATAGCCTGTTATCGGTCTGCTTTTAGACTCTCCTACATTGTCGGACAGGTTTATCTTTATTGGTGATATAGTGACATCATGTCCATCATCTTCAACTGCTTTTCTCTCAATTCTCCCTTGGTTTCCCTGGCTCTTATAATAAGATGTTTTGAAGGGAGTGGGTGAATGGCCATCCATTGTGTCGCCACCTCTAGAAGTCTGAATGAGTTTGGATGGCTCTCTTTTTTTCTACCCTGCCGCCTTTTATACTCCCCAATGCTCCTCCTTACACCCCCTCCTAAAAATCTTCTCCCCCCTCACATTAAAACAACACCAATCTGCTGCAGCCCGGTAAAAAAGGAGCTTTGGAGTCACAGCAGCCATAAAGGAGGCTCCACGCACAGACACACATACACACGCATCCGTCTGGAAGGAATTAGACAGCTGAAAAAGCGGCTGAGAGAAACTTTTGGCCACTTCTGTGCGCTCCGTGTAACCTGGATGCTTGGGAAGACTGAATCCCTCACTTTGATGCGCCCCCAAGGACAGCTGAAGCTGGCAGCAGAGATTTGATAGCTAGAAAAATACTTTTTTTTATTATTTTTCAAAAATCGGAATCTTTTTTTTATTTTATTTTTGTGACTTTCATAAAGTTTTAATAATATGAAAGAAATTACCACAAACTGATATTGATTATTAGTTTATGTATTTTAGCAGGTTTGATTTTGCATAAACTTTTCATTTAATTGGCAGACAAAATGTTTGCATTTGTAAAAGAAGATGCATGTGGCCCCAGACTGATTAGTTAGAGGACAAGCATTATTCCCGAGGATAAGGATTGTTTTTTTGTTTGTTTTTTTGATTTTTTTTTTTTTTTTTTACTATAATCATTTATAAGGGAAATATTGAACGCATTCATGAGAACCACTGCCGTTCAATTTTATTTGCCACTTTCTTCATTTGTGGACCGCTACCACAGCTGACGGAGGTGAGCGCATCCCCTCTGCGGACCAACTGAAGGACAGCAGCTGCTTCAAGGTAGGCGGCCCTGCGGTGAGGTGACCCTGATCCCAGATGACTGACAGAAATGTCAACATATGATAAAAAAAAAAAAAACTTTCATTGCCTTTTTTTTTTCTTACATATAAACAAACCGATATCCTGATACTTTGTCCATTTATATCATTCCAAGGCTTCATCTAATAATTGCATGACTGAAATTATGTGTAATAAACAACTTTTAATATGCTTGGGATGTTTAAAGCTTGGTGAACCGGGTCACCTTCCGCAGTAAATACTGCATTTAACAGATTCTATGCCTGTTTATCAGCTCATTGGTTAATATTTTCTGATTATTTTAATGACTATAGGCAGTGGCGGTTCTAGACCAAATGTACCAGGGGGCCAGGAGGGGGCCAGTGTGTTTTCATGGGGGCACAGATAAGCATGAAATGAAAAACAGGGCAAGGGATTCCAATATATTAAGATGCATGAGGTGAAATTTATATTCAGTTAGGTTTAATTAAAATTCTATTTCTTATTAGGTCAATATACACTCATAATTTAGGAATTGTACATATTTTTTTTTACTTTATTTAAGTTACATTTAAAATTTTCTATAAAATCTGAGTAGGAGTATTTTTTTGAGATCCTATCTCATTACCACTGAAGCTGTCACCCTATTTTGTTTAAATAATTAGTTTTAAAAAAAATTGTAAAGAAAACAAATATTTCCGAAAGACCTATTAGTAACCATGTCTGTTTCAGTGCAGATCATTATTAGAACTTCTTTGAGGATTATGTCTTCAATCCAGGGTCCAGAACATGATCTACAGGGGCACTGGCCCCTGTTGGCCCCTGTCTAGAACCGCCCATGACTATAGGTATTATTACCTCTCATAACTGGTATTTTTTATGTCTCTCAAATAGAATTATTTCTAATGAAAGAAACTGGTTTGTGGAGTTTGGTTAAGAATAAATGAAACTGATAAACGGGTTTTGCGTCATTCCATCGTATTTCTGGGCCAATGGAAATGCTTGATCGAGGATGTAATGTAGGACCGCGTAATTAGATATCTAATACTCTAAAACTCTAACACTACTTAATGATACATAGCCTTAAAGGGTAGGGTCATTTTTAAGGGAGGGTTAATGTAGAGATGTAAAAGTAAATCCTGCCTACAAGACCAAACAAGACATGACAATGTGTTCACAGGGACCACATGAGATTTCTGTGGGGAAACTAAGAATCAATGATGTATGTTTTCAGAATTAAATAATACTTCCAACTGTTCAGTAAAGAATAATCTAGTTCAGGTGCAGAGGTTGGCAGTTAACTGTAATGAAGTTGGAAAAGGACAGGTTATCTTTAACTTCAAGATTCAAACTAATCTGGAATAACTAAATCAATATATCAAGAAAACATTTTCCAAACTTTGAAATCCACTTAATTTTAAGATACTAAGTTATTACTCTAAACAGCAGTGATGTAAAATTTGTAAGTAGAGCTGGGTTTATGAAAGTTGCTCATGCATTATAAGCATCTGTGCCCCATTTATGCACTTCTAAATGAACATCTGGCCCATTTGCTTCCTCTGTCAACCTACTGTGACATCTCAGAGCCCAGATAGCCTACCACTTTTGGCTCATATACTGTATAACCCACACGAGGAATGCCCATCTGCGTGTTGGAAGCCTAGGCATTCCTAAAATGTATCCATAATGGACAAAAAAGTTTTCAACCCACACAGGAAATCTGCTTCCTACTGACCAGGGATATTGTTTTTAATGTAATATAATTATGCCAATATGCATCTCCAACCCTTGACCCGTTATAATAAAGAATTCACTTTTTTTTTGTCCAGTTTAAATAACAGTTTGTGACCTTCTTTGTTTTGAAACATAAATGCCAAGAGCGAATGCACATCAAATAGTCTTTTCTTTACCAAGTCCATGAGTGAACTCTCTGGATTTGTGAATGAATGAACAAAATATGCTGATCCTAAGCTCAACCCTCAAGGGAGTTCCCATGCTGACTGTAGTCAAGAGAGTGTGGGGGGGGTCTCACTATTGTGCATTTTAGTGAAATAATTTAATCTAGGTGGTCTGATGGAGGTAAATCTTTCTATTTAGTTGAAGTTAGGACATGTAGAAAATGATATTTTTTTTTCTTTGCCTGGCACAGTCATGCAGAAGTGCAAACTCATCAGTTTTCTTCCACTTGCAGCACTCAGTGGTTTACTACCAAACACAGGAAGGCTTTCCATGGCTGCCCTCCATTAGGGTTCACAACAAGCCTCAGATGCCATTTCTGCTCTCAGCAAGGGTCCCTCAGTACACTGAGCCTCTGGGCTCCAGACTGCCTGGGAGGACAAGAGTGGTTTGGTTTAGCCCCTCCTCTCTACCAGCACCACCAACTACCTCACCTCATAGTTTGATTTTTCCAGGTTTTCATTGGTAAAAGCAAACTGAAGCATCACTGGAGCCAGCCAGTAAAAGTGAAAATTTGGATCTGAGTGAGAGTTACATTTAAATTCCCATTACGTCACCCTGAGCCATGCAGAGTATCACAGGGAGGGTTAATGCCAGTGCACATTAAACGCTGCACCGAGCCTTTTATGTTAGTTCACAGTGGCACACCTAACTTCATGGGTTTCTTAGTGCATTTCCAATTTGAAGGTTTCAAAATATAAATCTTGATATATAAAAAAGCAAAAGAAATCCAGATAAAAACTTCATGATCTAATATCTGTGGCCAAAAGCTTTGACAACTTTACCAGCTTCACGTTTTAACGTAACATTTTATTATGAAAACTCAGATAAAGTTTAAATTACTTTAATTAATGACAATTGGGTGCATTGCTATTAATTGCAATATTAATTAAATCAACTTCATAATAAAAGCTTAATTAGTATTTTTTTGCCATGCCACTAGCAGCTTTTTAACGATCCTATCAGTAGCTCAGTGAAAAGTGTCGTTGAAGACAGGACAGCTGATCAAACCTTTATTGTGATTTAATTAGAAAGCTGTTGGTTTAAAGGGAGGGCTGCTTAATCCCCCCAACCATTGCCTTAAAAGAAAACACATGCAGTTGTAGTTGTTTTGCATCAAGAAAGCTCTGTAGGCAAGAATGTTAGTGCCAGGTCTTCAACCCCAGAAGTTTTAATGAGAGAGAAGAAAAGTTAAGGGTGTCCTAAAACATACAGCAATGGAGAGTCATCACAGAAAGATGATTTAACATCAGGATTTCATTACCAGCAGTGGAGAAGTTGCTTAATACTTGCAGGGAGGTAGAAGAGTTTCTGCACCTTGTTGTGGAGAAGAACATCATCAAAGACGAAAACTGATTTCGCTGGAATTATCCGGATTGGAATAAAAAAGACTAAGTACATTTAGGCTATTTCAGAGAGTATTTGAGAGATAGAAGAGGTTTTAACACCCTCAAGATTTGTCTGTCATGTTCACAAGGACAGATCCTGAGACAATTCAAGTGTTGGATCGCCTCTTGTCGAAGGCAGTGGGCTCACTCACAGTTTTGCCCCCAAAAAATGTGATACCTGAAGAAGGAGATAGCGACATCCTTGAGGTGCAATCGTACCCAACAAGCCAGGAGCAATTTGGGGAAAGAAGTTTTATTCAGCATGTTGGAGCATCGCACCACAAGGTAAAAGCAAGAAGTGTTATTTTGGGCCACTGTAATCACCAATTCTCAATGACCTTATTGAAAGTTCATCAGGGAGGCCAAAAACCAAAACAAACTCAGACATCATTATAACCTTAAGGGACTATGAGAGACTGGGTCAACATCAGCCCAGAGTCTGACATACAGCAAACTTGGGGGAACTGTAAGAGTTTTAAAATGGAAGGTTTTCATGCTAAAAACAGTCCTTTACATAATCTGTTGTATTTCTTAAGAATCACACATGAAAAGCTCAAATCTTTGGAAGGCAATACTGAAATATTTCCCTATATAATCAAGGAGGCTTGTCATGTTGTTAGACTTAAACCCTTCCAATTCTAGTTTTTGGCTGTTTTTGCAGTTTTATTCACAAGCCATTGTTATTTAAATTGCTATGGGACAAGTATTCTAGTCTGTGGTGATGTGTGTGAGATAAGGGAATGTCAATGCTAACCAGATGGCAAAAATTAGAATGTTTTAGAAACTTCTGGTGAGAAAGTTTTAAATGGTTTCGGAAGCCTATATATCATATTCCAGGATATAATAAGGAAATAATTTAGTCACCAGATCAGATGTGTAGTAGGAAGGAAGAGCAAACAGCTGTCCAGACAAAGATATCGTTGTAGTAGGAAAAATCCTTGGCTGTACCACATCTGAACATCTGGCCTCTCAGAATCTGCCACAGTGGTGTAATTTTATTACCACAGCTGGCAATGAATAAAGTCTGGTTTGCTACCAGGGTTTCAGCCCACTCTCACAGCACAAATGATCAGTATATATATTAAGAGATCTCCCTGGACATTTTTATTTTCTGGTCTTTTTTCAACGCTGCATACACTGTAATAGCATAACACTGGGTCAGGAAGAAACTTCATTAGTATAAAACAGCAGGATTTTCTGTTCATCTCAATCATGTAGTAGCATTGTCCCTTAGAGGGACGTGATGGTGTTAAGTTTTGGCTTTTATAATGACAAAGATCCCTCAGTAGCAGCTTACTTTGACCACATAGGGGGTTCATGAATGGGAAAGCAGAAGGAGAATGGGATAAATGGTGTTGTGTGGGGGGTCTGCCACTGTCTGGCTCTTGCTTTGAAAACCCACTTGACCTTTTAGTTCATTTGGAGATGTCCATTCAGAGTTTAACAATCTACATAGTAATGCAAAGCTTGCACTATAGGGCAGTTGAGGAACCAATTTTGAATTGGATCTTTGGGCACTTTGACATCATCGACCTTTCCCAAAAGTAGATGATTCCTATTTCTTTTCATGTATACATGAAAGGGTTCATTTTACAAACCAGGTTGTGGGTCAGCATCAACAGAAAAATAGCAGATGTTGCCAAAGAAAGAAAGATGGATGGATGGATGGATGGATGGATGGATGGATGGATGGATGGATGGATGGATGGATGGATGGATGGATGGATGGATGGATGGATCTGTTTAGCTATTAACCAGGCCTTTGCTGATGGATGTTGGATGATGCACAAATCGTCCTGTTTCTTATATTTGCTGTTTTCCACCTAATTTTAAAAGACAAGAACCAAGATAATTTCTTCTTTCTTGGTCTTTATTACTCAACATTTTACGGATACTGACTTTAATTAAATGACTCCCCATGGTATATTTGATGGCAATGCAAACACTTCTATCAAGCAAGTGTAAGCTGTTTATGCAAATGACATTAGAACACAGTTGTGCTTGCCTTAACTTTTTAATTAAATTTTCCCACTTCAAACATTTTGTTAGAGTGAGCTTTAGGTCTAAACGGGCATATTGAGGGACTCAAAAACTAAAAGATATTTAAGTTCATAATGAAAAAAATGTATGTTCGTGTTATTTTAATTTTCTGCACCTATAACTAACGTTGATTTTTTTTTTTAGACAATAGTTTTTTTCCCCAAAATTTCAGTTCTTTATGCTCCAGGATTTGTTGACAGTTTATTTTTTAGTGCTTTCAGACCCAGGTGCTGTCAGCCATACCACCATGCATTATTCAGAGAGACGGCAACTCAGAAACTACTTCCTATCTGACTTCAGAAGAAGCATCTTAAACATAAATATAATGTGCCAAATTTGAAGTAAACACCTTTTTATGATAACTATTGGGGCATTTTAACATCTTAGGATCTTACCACTGGATAAGGTTAAGCCCCTAGTTGTGATAGAATCCTTTCCCCATTTGTCCAGTCATTTTAACCACAGATTAAAATTCTGAAAACAGAAATAACTAATAATACCTTATAATTGAAAACATTTTAGTTTATAATTTTATTACTGATCATTTTAATTTCACACAGTATTAGTCTCTGTTACGGTCTCTATTACCTCTGTTATCCACCTCTGGCAGTTTTTTTTTTTTTAAAGCTCTATGAAGGCCACAGTTACACTGCTGTCTGAGGGTAGTCGCTCAGTTGGTGTGGTTTGCTTTCACACAGAGATTTTTAGACCTTGCAAAGGAGGAAAAATAACAGATAGTCAATTTGATTATTTGTACAAGACAAAAATCAAATCATCCGTCTCCCTCAACCAGCCCATTCACAATAAACACTTTGGTTGTTCAACTACCCTACTAAGCTTCCAGTGTCATAAGCAAGCTAAATACTTAATACATATTAGAAAGAAAATAACTGTTTTTCCTCTCCTTTTTTTTTACTTAAATGAGCCCCTCTATTTCTACATCTTCTCCAGAGTGGCGAACACAGAGTCTACTTGGCCCAAAAAGTGTCACCCTTTTTTGTTTCATTACAATTCAAGAAGTTCAGCGCTAGCTAAGCTTTAGTGTCTTTCAAGCAGTCCTATTATAGTATAGTATATGGCTTTCACTTAAAAACTTTACCTCTAATTTATGGATCTGGCAATCATTGGTGTGAAAACGTAAAATAATTATATTTTCCTGTAATATTTTGGGTTGAGTTTTTTTTTCATGGAAAAGATAACAATGGGTTATGTAGGTATGTAGATAATCTATAAAAAAATTAACATTGCATTTTTTATTGTTTGTAAAGAGAATTAGTAGTGCAGATGTATATTAATGATTACAACCTTATTTCAAGCTTACATATCTGCTCACTATGGTTTGTGGATTACATGTGATGTAATAAATCTGCAGAAGGTCCTCAAGTTGGCATTAATGAATTTTCAGTATATAGACAAGCTAAGGTGTCTCTTTCATCACATTTTGGCTAAAGTAGTTGTTTGTTTTGATTTTTGCAATGACCTCTGCACATTTTTTGATCTTGTAAACAAAAGTGGCTAACTTTACTGTAGTGTGGTTTGCCTGATTTATCCACTAGGCAACCAATGCGGTTATTCCTAACTGTTAACTGTGCTCTATCGTGCTTAGGTATATCTCAGCCTTTCGTGCAAAAGTCATGGTGATTAAATCGATGTTTGGTCCTGTTTAGATACACCCTGGTCTTTTGCAGCCCATCGGACAAAGTTAAGCTGACAGTTTAGTGCTCACATCAAAACATTTACATGCTTTTGCACATGTTTTTTTGTGTCACCAGAGCAATGATCTGCTAGAGATTTTAAAAAGGTATGACCTCATCCATTTGCAGTTGCTAATATGATCATGGAGAACATGCAAAATTGGACCATTTCTTGTTGTGATCAAAATGATTCAATGATTAGATACTTTTTATTAATTTAAATCTGTTTTGACATGCATGTTCTATCACATGAATACCAAAACGATTAAACAACTTTGTTCCCTCAGACCAGCCAAAAATGTAAAGCTGTCTTTAACTACGAAGGTTAGATCTGTGAAAAGATCTCATTTGGCAGGAGATGTTTATTTGCGAGCCTACCACTCACTGACTGTTCTGAAACAAAGATCTAAGCTTTAAGGCTGTCTTGGCTTCCATTAGCCTGGCAACATGTTTCTGTTGCCTTAGATTTATGCCATGTGTAGAGTATACATACACTAATGACACAAGTACTCCTATATGCCTGTAACAGGAAGCGCATACAGACGCATACACTCATTCTGAGACATTTCTATCAAAATGTCTCCATTGGAGACTTCTCGTGCTATAAACCTTCCTCCTAGGGGCTGCACCTTTCTCTTAAGAGAGCCCGCTATGGGGTCAGTGTCAGTTCTTTTCCAAAAACATCCTGTTCTCTATGAAGCCCCCAGATTTCAATGATCATCTCTACAAAAACCAAGACCTTTCTAAACCCAAGAACTATCCGCTACATGGGTAAATGCCATTTTTTAAATCCGGTGCATGGTAAAAGGCAATTCAATGCTCTGTAAATTAATTTATATGTCTAAGAAAAAAGAGGCAGTATTATTTTTTAAAAGGTTTGCATCTTTCGCTTCCCTTTGAAAAGTATTTACTGTTCTGTGTTGGTCTGTCACACCAAATTCTGATAAGAAAATGCACTTTTAGACCAAATAGACAAACATATTTAATCTCAGAGGATAAGCTCAACAAGATAGCACTGATGGACCATTTCTTTGTGTTTTTTTTTATAATTTATATATATGTATTTTAACACATTCAATATGTGGAGACTTGAATAGAGTGAGAAAGAAATATTTATAAATGATTACTTTCAGAAAAGTAATAGTTATTAGCAGCCGGGATGAAAAGGCAATGGTGCCCAGAAATGTTGGACATTATAGCCCCATTTACACTACAAACCAATCCATGCCGAGTTCGGACAAGCTTGGATCAGTTAACCGTGCTGAGCTTGGTTCCTTACGACCGTTTACAAATCACGCTACCATGGTTACTCGCGAAGATCTACGGTACTACTGCTCTCTAGAGGGAATGAGGAAGTTAGGTTATAATTATGATATTTAGTTTTTTTACGGAGAGTCAGGCAAAGAAGGCAACATTTGGTGAATTTACTTGACAGTCTGCTTTTGGGAAGTGGATACAACAAACGATAGTCTAATCAGGGCAAGCAGACCTATCATTGGAAATGATGGCATGGTAGGGAAGCTAGGATTTTTATGAATGTTTGAAACTTCATAATTACGGAGGCTGTGTGTAAGTAGATGACGTGATCTGCTCATGCGCTCTTTGTTGTCTGTTAACTGAGCCAGAACTGAACTGTTTTGAGCCCTACTGATGGACTAGTACCAGTTTAGTACGGTTTGGTTGTTACTGGCACGGTCCAATTCAGTTTTGCTTGCCATTTACACTCAACAGTTATCTTGGTTACTGTGCTTTGACTGATCTAGGCACAGTTTCAAAAGGGTAGTGTAAATGGGGCTTATTTGTCATATGGGCATCCTGAATCACATTGTCTTCCAGAAGATCACCTGAGAAAGTTAGAAATTGCTGGAAAATTTTATTTTGCAAGGTCGTTTCTCCGGTAACCATTATTTTTTCTTTCAGATTAACAAAAAGTCTAAGTTGTTTAAGACCATACCTTAAAATAAATTTTATTTCAATTACAATGGCCTGCCAATTACCTATTTATTTACTTTATTTAATGATGATCCAAATTATTTTGGGCATCAGCATCAGAGGAACTGAACACTTTTGTTGTTTTTACCATATTGAAAGACAGCTAAAAAATGGTGACAAAATCAACTGATGTCATCTACAGGTAGTAACTAAAACAGGACTAACCTAAAATGCTCATTAACACCAAGAAAAACAGAAGTGTATTAGTAAAGAAGAAAAAACTTAAACACTTGATTAGAAATTAAGACACTATGTAATGTTATTTTAGTTGAATAGTGGACAGATTTACCAATAGTATAGGCATGAAATAACTGCCAGAACATCCAATCCACAGTATTAGAAATGATATTGTGAATTGATCACGCAAAGAGCTTTTCAAATGCAGCAACAGAACAATAAAGAACGGCACTATCTGGGACTTAGAGTGTTTCTCATAAGTGTGGAGACATAAAAATAAACAAAAAGTTGATATCATCCCTTGGTAATAACACCAAGAACTTGCGCTGATAAATGTCGTCTCCTGACACGCAAACATATGTCCAAAGAGACGGCATCATCGTTGTGTCGATGACACCTCCACGGTCACAGACAGTGCTCCCTCAGAAGTTTTATCTCTCAGGGACTCCCTGCTGCCCGTAGCTAATCTTTCTGCTCTCTGAGCTAATTGTTAGTATGACCTTTGCAAGATAACACACACCCAGAACAGCAGATGTGATGGGATGAGGATCAAGGCTTTATGGTGTTCTGTTAGTTTTTAATGATGATAGTCAACCCTTAAGCCCTGTGAGGCATAAATTAAATAAGCAGTCTCTCCTTGTTTTTTTAATTAAAAATACATTCATAACAGGCATTTTATTTCAACAAAGTGCAAATGAAGAAAAGCAATAAGAGGATAATGCGTGCTTTCATGGTTTTTTGATTAATCTGGCAAAGGTTTTCCTTGATTCAGCAATGATTCATGGAGACAGGGTCACAGAGTTCATTCTGCTTGTCCAAAAGTTGCTGTAAACCATCCATATGTAGAAGCCAGTAAAGGTCAGCATAACTCAGTCAAAAGCGTATTTTCACACAGACAGGCTGACATTCTGTGCTGGTGTAATGGTTTCTCTAAAATGACCCTTTTGTGTGTTTGCATGGGTGAGTGTCTGGGGTCTTGTAAATGAGTGGCTGACGTTACTAGACTTGCCACGTGCCAAAGGAGCCCTGCTGTGCTGGTTGTGGTCTACTTATATAGTGAGTGGGTGTGTTATGTGTTGCTTTCAACTGAGGCTATCCCTCTGTGTTTCTGTTAAATGCTATTTCTCTTGACTGTTTATGTTCTTCTATTTCCTACTTTCTTTCTGCCTTTCCATTTTGTTTTCTCTGCCCTCCCTTCATCTGTCTTAAGGGTTAAGGTCTTCCCAAATGAAAAACAGCTCTTGAGTTTGTGTACAGTAATTTAAAAAGACTGTACGTCATATTGTTTTAAGCCTTACAAAGTCAACAATAGGCGAAGCAATGCAAGGCAATGTGTTGCACATTTCAGTACAGACTCTATTTAAATGCCAAGAATCAACAGAACATAAGAAAAGAAAACATCCAGAGAAAAGTTCATATCAGTGACATAATAAAGGCAGGTAAAGAAAAGTTGGACTACAAAATTAAATCAGTTATGTTTCATTTAACAATTTAGAAATAATAGTCAAATGCAACTTAGCAAAAATAAATAAAAAAACTTTATGTCAAGCATCTTATGATGTTAGCCATTTTACAGTCTTGTGGGTGTTTGTTCTAGATTAATGAAGTATAACAACTAAATGCTGCTTCTCCAAATTAGGTTCTGGGTCTATTTATGAAGGGTGGATTTTAGGCAGAAGACCTGAGATATCTGGGCAGTTGATGCACTGACAAGTCTTTAATGTATTTTGGTCACCCAGTGATTTATAGACCAACAGAAGTATATTTAAGTCTACTCTCTAAGAAATGAAGGGTAAAACCTTCAAACTGGGGGCATGTACTACAAAAGATGAATGCATGAATTAGTTTTTCAATATGCTGAGACATTAGTCCTTTAATCCTTCTTTTTCGATTGAAGACGACTTTGTTACTGTCTTTAACAAAGGTTGAGGTCCCAGTTCATAACTAAACCCGGATTTAGAGCCTGATTGGCAGTTCTTAGCTTTAATAACTAAAGCTGTGTGCTAAACTTTAAATGCTCTTCCTTTGGTCTTAAAATTGCAACTTCAGTATGGAGCCGAAGAAAATGTTGGCATATTGACCCATTGATTTCTTCTATGCATTTACCCAGTGCTTGAATGGGTTCTCCTGGACCCTGGTGACATTATGACATATATGTGTGCGTTATCTGCATAGTTATGATGACATATATGGTTGTTTAATAAGATCTCAGTTAGAGGGAAAATATAGAAATTAAATAGGAGGGACACCAAGATAGATCCTTGGGGAACCCCACTTGTTAGTTTGGTGGTCTTTGATACAAAGTTAGCTACTGAAACAAAAAAAAGCCCGGTCCCTCAAGAGGATTTAAATAAGTCAATTGCTGGTGCTTAATGGCCAACCATGAAGAAGAGTGATCATTGGAGATGTTTCGTTTGTCAAATAAAAGTTGTCTTCAATTAATATCTAGGGACAGGAGTGTCAGTCTTGCAAGCTGTAGTCAGAGCAACCAAATTGAAAAGACTTGAGAATGTGATCTTTGTTGCTACACTTTATAAACCTGATTTTTTTTTTTTTTTTTTTAAGATCTCTGGACAGCCATGAATAATGATCTGCTGGGGTTGATGTTGACCTTCCAGCAGAACAGTTATTCTAAACAACCAGTCTGAGCTACAACAAGATGGTTTAGATCAATGGGGTCTGATGTCCTGAGTCCTCAAGGGCTGGACCCCTGCATGTTTCAGACATACCACAGATTAAATGATTGTAGTTCGAGGCTCCTGGTTTAAATCAGTGAATGCTCATATGTTAGAATGGCCCAGTCAAAGTCCAGACTTAAATTTAATTAGGCATCTCTGGCAAGGCTTAAAGAATATTCTTACAGTCTCACTGAGGCCATATTTACACACCAATGTTTTTTTTTTCTTTTTCATTTATTATTTTATTGAACATTTTTGAAAAACAAATATTAATTTCCCCTGTTTATTTACATGGCATTGGCATATATTTCCCCTTGAAATGAAAATTTGAAAACAGAATGGAGACTTTAAAGATTTCAAAACATCGAAGACTCCTTTGTTACATAGACAGGGCAAACAGAACCGATTTAATACTTCAAATCATACATTAGAAAAAGCTGATGGAAACCCACCTAATGAGTCTCCAACAAAGTTCTCACTTCTCCCCTGCTTTATAAGCAAGAAGTGTTTGAAAGTGTTGTTAAGTTTCAAAGACCTTACTGCCAACTGTTGGTGCAGCGAGGAATTCTCACAATTTTCATGCTTGTGCCATTTATACAAAGACTGTTTTTAAAATGTTGTCATGAGGATTTGGTAAAAGAAAACTCCCCAAAATTGCATTTTCAGTGGAATGTTGTATATACAGGGTCTGAGTTTGAATTGTTTTTTTAAAGAATAGTCCCTTGGTGCACAAATCTGTTTAGAGAATTGGGGGCTACAGGCAAATGCATGCCAAATTTTTCAGATTAATTGAATTTAGTGTTAAAAAACAAATATGTATTTGACAGACACTTCTGTCATGCAAAAGATTTGAACATTTTAAGGGATATCAATACAGTTGAGGGAGTGTAAATAACCTTATGCATAACCTGCCTGGATGATTCCACTGCATGTTTTTTGTATTAGATTCACTATATGCACACATGGAAAAGTGCCCTCATTTATTGCACCTAAATCACGCTCAGATTGTTGAATTATGTTGCAAAAAGAGGCACCCTACCAAGTCACGGACTCGGTAGCGTCGGACCTGAAGGTTAGTGAAGGATCTAATTTTCCTATAATAATGTTTATAAGAAATCACAGAAGGGAAGAAGCACTCATGCAGCATTAAATGACTTAAGAGATCTTGTCTCCTTCTTCCCACGGAGATAAAAACAGATGACATCAGAGGGTGGTCCGCTCTGCCTTGAGCCGAGTCAAGCCACGCAGAGTGGGTCTCCTTGTTCTGCCAAACAGATGTTGGTAGCAACGTAAATGAGGGCTTGAAGCGGACCTCCTTAGTTTCAGCTGAAGTCTTTTTTTCCTTTTTTGTCATGTAGAAGGATCAGAAACAAAAAGAGGACAAAGGTCTTATGACAACATTCATAAAACAAACAGTTATCCCACAAAAGGCTTTTGAGACTTTACTGTAATCACTGTCTTTCTTGAAATCATCAATTTTCTCTTGAATGTTGCTCATATCAATCAATACTGCATTCTACTGCTCTCTGTGGGATAGTTGGCCACAGTAACTGGCTTGCTGGTTAATTAGGTCAAGAAAACATGTAATGTGTGCCCACCCACATTAAAAGAGACACCCAACAATTGGATACTCTCAACTGTGCAACATTTAGACAAGCATTCTGGGGCGAGGGAGCAAGCAGGCAGGAGAGAAGGAAAAGAAAGACAACTTCATTCATTACCTGTGTTTGTGCTGAAAGGGGAAAGGGATCACGTTGTATTACATAGGTTAATACTGAGCAAAGCACAATAAACCCACTACACTAGGTAATAACGGAGATACATTCGACACAAAATACACTGTACTGCTAGTTCGTCTGATCTGAATTTTAGAACAACCTTTTTGGTCACATAGTAAAATGTGCCTATGTGATTGTGTTTTTAATAACATGCCTAATGCACAAAATAAGGACACACATTCTCCTTTAGATATTTAGATCTCATTGAAGAGTGATTGATATGCTGTCATCTTGTTATCTATCACCTTTCCTATAACCCATAATAAACATCCTATCTTCTGTTTGCTCATAGATGAAGTGCCAGAGAGTCCTAACCTACCTGAGGATATTCGGGACCACTATGTTTGGGGTGTCTCTCCTGGTGGGAATCTCCACAGCCTACATCATGGGCTATCAGTTCTTCACCACAGCCCAAAATCATCTATCATTTGGCCTGTATGGTGCTATCTTGGTTGTTCATCTCATCATCCAGAGTCTCTTTGCACTCCTGGAGCACAGAAATATGCGGCGCTCCTTGGAGACTCCGATCAAACTGAACAAGTCCTTGGCATTGTGTATAGCAGCCTATCAGGAGGATCCAAATTACCTGAGGAAGTGCCTGGTGTCAGTAAAGAGGCTGACATATCCAGGGATCAAGGTGATCATGGTGATCGATGGGAACTCAGATGATGACATGTACATGATGGAAATCTTTAAGGAAGTAATGGGATGGGACAAGTCAGCGACATATGTGTGGAGGAGTAATTATCACATCAAAGGTCCAGAAGAGACAGAGGAGAGCTATGCTGAGAGCCTCCAACAAGTCTCCAAACTTGTGCTCAACAATAAGTGTGTGTGCATCATGCAGAAGTGGGGAGGCAAGAGAGAGGTCATGTACACAGCTTTCAAAGCACTGGGAAGGAGCGTTGACTATGTACAGGTAAGGCTTAGCCATTGAAACAAGGATAGAAGGTATCAATTCAACAGATTAGCTTCACTGTACCAAACATCGGGTGGCAGTAAAAGAGGGAAACAGTGTAAATTAGACCAAGGGACATGCAGTCAACGGAAGCATACAGAAGGACATGTGGCAGGGGACAGGAAAAAAGGGGGCTGCGCAAAGCCAGACATGAGCTCCACAAAGAGCCTTTTGTGTTACTTTTAGCCAGACGGTGACTAGATGCATCATGTTGGGAAGTGAGGCATGACAAAGGGCAGCAGTAGCTGATGCTTAAGTATAACAGCGGATCATTTTCACAGGGTTCAGGCTTACATCACATAACCGACTATATGTGCAGAATTCTTAGATCAAACACCAAATCGGAAAGAGACAAATGATTGGCAATGGGATGTGTTGACTAACAAGTTTAACAGCAAAAGTTTAGTTTGGATGAAATAATAATAAAATACACTCTCTAAATCTTGTACTGGGTCTTTATTGGCAAGAAACTCTTAAAAAACAACAACAAAATAAAATTAATCAACTGAGTCTTTTTACATAATAATAAAATAATAATGATAATAATTTAACTTTTATTGATTTCACATTGGAGAAATTTACCTCTGCATTTAACCCATCCCCTTGGGGAGCCGTGGGCTGCCATTGTGTGGCGCCCAGGGAGCAGTGTGGGGTTAAGGGTCTTGCTCAGGAACCCTTAGTAGAGGCTGTGACAGAGCGCAAGCGCACTGCTCTAACCCACTAGGCCAACACTCCCCCTATCATTTATCTAGATTGTTAAATATTTTTGGAACATTTGATCACAATTGCAGACAAAATAAAAATTCCTGATAATTTATCAAGTGATTTCATTAATGCTAATAAAAATAAGGGCTTTGGGAAGTAAAGGTCCAACACCTGTAGCCTTCAAAACACTTGTTTAGGAGAGATTATAAAGTTCAGTGTTGCATTGCCAGAAGACCTGCCAGCCCTCTCCAGTGTTCAGGAATTAAAGAGAAAGCCCAGCACTCCCACTATCATCAGGTTCAGTCTGTAACAGATTCCTTTGTTAATGGGGATTTGGCGCCAAGTTTCTTTTTTTTCCATCAACTGATTTTCTTTGTCAGGAAAGACTTCCTTTTATGGAAGAAAATGGAGCAAGCATCTATAAAAGAGGGAGCAAGAGTGGCATTGATAGTTGAAAGCAGATCTTTAGTGGTTGATGTAAAGGATGTAGTCATTGGCAGTACTATTTATTTTAAGATTATGAAGATTGTTGCTTATCTGATGGAAAAAAACACAGTTAACCCAATGCAGGTTTTTTTGTCAGGTGTGTGACTCGGACACCATGCTGGATCCAGCATCATCAGTGGAGATGGTGAAGGTTTTAGAGGAGGACCCGATGGTTGGAGGTGTTGGGGGAGATGTACAGGTAGAGTAACAAAGCAAATTTTTCTTTTTGAGCATTTTACACCAAAAATACAAGTTAAATACTATATTTTAAACCTAATTACTGTTACTCTTCTGTAGATCCTAAATAAATATGAGTCATGGATCTCCTTCCTGAGCAGCGTTCGATACTGGATGGCCTTCAACATCGAGCGGGCTTGCCAGTCATACTTTGGTTGTGTTCAATGCATCAGTGGCCCTCTAGGAATGTACCGAAATTCTCTCCTGCATGAGTTTCTTGAAGACTGGTACAATCAGACCTTCATGGGATCCCACTGCAGCTTTGGGGATGACCGTCATCTTACAAACCGAGTTCTCAGCCTTGGGTATGCAACCAAATACACTGCAAGGTCGAAGTGCCTTACGGAGACACCTATTACATATCTGCGATGGCTCAATCAGCAGACTCGATGGAGTAAGTCTTATTTTAGAGAATGGCTTTACAACTCAATGTGGTTCCACAAGCATCATCTTTGGATGACTTATGAGGCTGTAATCACAGGATTCTTTCCATTTTTCCTCATCGCAACTGCAATCCAGCTCTTCTTCCAAGGACGACTTTGGAATATTTTGTTGTTTCTACTCATTGTGCAAGCAGTGGCATTGATCAAGTCATCATTTGCCAGCTGCCTCAGAGGCAACATTGTCATGGTGTTCATGTCCTTCTATTCAGTACTGTATATGTCAAGCCTGTTGCCAGCTAAAATGTTTGCAATAGCAACTATTAACAAATCAGGCTGGGGGACCTCTGGGAGGAAAACAATAGTGGTAAACTTTATTGGTCTGATTCCAATAACCATCTGGTTTACCATCCTATTTATTGGGTTTATTTACACTATTATCCAACAGACTAAAAAACCTTTTCCTCACTCAGAGGAGATTGTGCTCATCGTTGGGGCAGTGGTCTATGCCAGTTACTGGGTGATACTGTTGACACTATATGCCGTTCTTATAAACAAATGTGGAAAAAGGAAGAAAGAAACTCATTATGATATGGTGCTGGATGTATGACCTTAATTTAAGAAGCACCACTAACCACTGAACCAGTTTCAGTTTTTAAATTCCTGTTTACAAAAGTGTTTCCACTCATAACAACTCTGGTTGCAAATTGGTTGAATTCAACTACAACAAGCAAAGGAAGGGTCTAACTGTAACAGTTCAACTCATGATCATGGAGAGTTAAGTGTATAGGCTAACCAAACACCTTTGAAAACTTACAGTGGCATATTTGTCATTTTTTTATCAAAGTGGACTTAAAAGAGTGCTAGGCTTTTAATATTAGCTACCTCTTACTGCTGTCATATCCACTGGGCATCTGTCTAACGTATGTAACTTTGCCAGGGAAACTGTGGATTTTTAGCCTTTCTATTGGGGTTTAACTTGACATGAAGAATATATTTTCTCCCAGAGAGTCATCGTCACTAAGAAATGTCTGTAAACCACAAGCTGAGAATAATCTGTGTTTCTGCATTGAAAGGGAGCAACATGGCTGCCATTTTGGCAGAGGTCATACATGTTCTGTATGACCTCGGAGCAAGTAGCCTCACCAAATAAAGCAAATGGTCTGTTTGTTGATGTGTTCTTACCACATGAACACGTTACAGGGTAATAACTTTAAAAGAAGAAATCTTTTTTTCTCAGTCATTTTAGTTCTATGGGGTTTTTTATGTAGTGTTCACCCCAGACATTAGTTAAAACCTAATTAATCAGCACATACAAAGAAATGAAAACAAATAAGTCCACACATAATATGTGATACTATGAGTTCTTCTCATGAGTTCCACCTAATGTATCCTGAATGGATTAAAGTCACGTAATGAACTATTATTGCAGCTTTATCTTCTTTTGAATGGAATTGAGAGTTTCCTTGGTTGTGAGGCAGTTGGCTTACTGATAAAACATCCCTTTTTTAGAGTTTACATTCCTTAATTTATCTTTAATTTAGTTATACTTCAGTGCCACATGGATGAAGTCAGCCGCACACCTTCATGATCGTACTTTTAAACCTCACTGTTAGTATGGTGTTTATTACATATGTGCAGTGGCATTTATTGTTGAAATATCCAGGAACATTTATTTGGGCATTAGCAATCTGAGAAAACTGGTCTAATATTGTATTTGCTTGTTGGTGTGTTGCACTGAAAACTTTAAATAAGTCTCAACAAGCTATTTCTTCAGTGGTGCAGGGTGGTACAGTGGCTTTGCACAGAGAAATTGAAATAAAAACAGAATCACACAAAACACCTGTAGGACATTCCCTTTGTAAGTGTGTAATCCTTTACACATTTACATTGTTTTCTTTGTATGTGCAATTTTCATTGGTTTTAACTGATAGACAATGAGAATCTCATCAATACATCATTTAGCATAATCCCAGAGAAAATATTACTGTTACAGTATGTAAGTGTTTCCCAAACTAAACAGATATATTTGTTACAATATTGATACAATTGTTTTTTTTGGTTATTTTTTTTAAATAGATCCCTGCACCGGTTCTCTGTTTCAGTGTATTTGTTGCATCCAGGGTAACATATTGGTGTGCCTTCTCAGTGTTTTACGTTACAGTACCAGTTTACGAAGCACAAAGGGCTATAAGAGGGAGAGCTGCTTTCAGCTGCATTCATGTCGTATAGGGAAGCATCCAAAGACCTCTTTGTGAAATGCACCTGCTTTAAAGGTACAGGGATTGTCTCCCGTGTAATCCACTCTGAGAGGTGCCAACCAACCCGCAAAGTTCCACCCAGAACATTCTAACTGTGAAGCCACAATGCTGCCCTTGGCACTGTGCAGCAGGAATAATGGAAGCAGCTGTATGATTACAGCTGCTTTTAACATACTAGTCACAGTTTAACTTTAGCTGAAACTTTAGGTATGTGAAACTGCAAACAGAATAAGATGGCATTCCCTGCTTTTGATATTAGCAGAAACAGAGCACTTGCTATTATTGCCACATTTGAATGTACTGCGGAGAAAGACATATCATCCATCACATTTTCTGCAAACTTCTCTTTTCCCTCTGTATGCCTAAACTTAGCAATGACTGATGTTCTTTTTAGAGTAAGCATGTTGAATGTAAATTATTGCTTTACATGGTAACAGACAAATGATGTAGGTTAACAGATCCCATATGACATGAATGCAGGCTATTTTCAGTGTTTACAACATTAGAATTTATGAACTTGATCAGATTGAACATGTGACCGAAGCGGAAGATTTTGCATTACTGCTGCTGTGACTTTATTTTTGTTGAAACAATGACTTTTGTTTCCAGACTTTTTTTAAATATAAATGAGGACTGCATTTTGCAAAGAAAATTGTTTGTATCAGTTCACAGATAATATATTTATTTCAGCCTAATCGACAGAGGACCACCAAGCCGTTGAGGTGGATGTTTTACAATCCAAGGACTGTGATTTTTGTTTTCATCGTAGCTTTGATCCCTTATGTTCTTCACATATGGTGTTAAGAAGAATGAAGCCGCAGCTGCTTATGTTGCCGAATTCGGTGGAAGGAATCAAGAATAAATAAAGAAGAAATTGTCACCATGGGAACAGTACTACCTGATAATAGGAATGTAAATAAGGGCACTTGATGGAAAGGAACATCATTTTGGGATGAAACAGGCCACTCTTTGCTGTGGATCAGGAGCGGAAATTAGTTTAAATATTATGCACTTTTGCATCTCTCCTGTTCTTCAGTGTGATGCTTGAAATGACCAAGAAAAAATACCTCTCTGCATTGCATCAAGGTGTCAGAATACTGTCCAAAAACTGATGCAATAGGATGGATTCTAGGAGTTTATGGTCTATTTGTGGTATTAAAACTGTTAATATTTTTCTACACAGTTCCATATAAAGACTGGAAGAGCTGGATTTTTCTGACGTGTCATTTCTTTTATGTAGCAGTATTTTTGTTCAGTATTTTATTGCCTTTTGTATGAAGACAATTTTTGCTTGTATACCAAAGAACTAAGTTTTTAATTTCATGTTTAATTTTTTTATAAGAGAAAAAGTATGTGCTGTATTTTCAACTGTTCCAACAGTTACTTATATATCTGACCAAACAATGTGAAATTATGAGCTGGGAGGGGAAGGTTTTCTTTTTGCAATAACAGTGCTAAAAAATGCAATTTGTTGGAATAAGTTATTTCTTTTATTTGTATTTGAATAGACAAGCATCATATTTATTTAAGATCATTCTGTGGTTTATAAAGAAATCTTTAGAATATTGTCAAATATCAAATCGTCAGAGTACATTTCTACACTGCAAGAATAAAATTTGTATTTTCAGTTTTGTTAGGTAATTTACTCATTGAAATAACTATTGGTTTCCTGCATTATTAGAAATCAGTTGAAGCTACAATTATCCATAAAGGCAAGCAGACTGATCAGTTTTTCATTCATTTAATCCCAGAATAAATGTGATTATTTTCTAATTTTGTCCTTCTTTTTTTCTGAAAGTGCCTTATGAAGAAATTATATATAAAAGAAATTACCTGGTTTCAAGGGTTGTGTTTTTATTTTAAGTCATAATAAAACTGACATTCCAAAAGAATTCTGTGTGTCTTGCATAATTATTGGTGGTGTTACACTAAACAATTTTCTTTTGTTACAAATAGAATAGTTTTATTGACTTTTTAATTTCTATGGGAGGAATTTAGCAGCTTTATTCTCATTTTGTAAATCCTATTAAAGATGTGTAAAAAAAATGTTAAATTTAACCACTAATGTAGTGATATATTATCAAACAAAAAAGTTTTAATTTAAGAAGATGTAATCAATAAGAAAAGAAATTAGCCCTTAAAATTCACTGTAAACTGTGTATTGTAGACTTATATGTTATATACTTTATGAGACTGACCTGAATGTCAAGAAACATTTAGTAATCTTTAACTGGAGTCACAAAGTTAAACTAGAAAGCTTCTAAAAAAAAAAGGGTATGACGGGTGAGAGGATGTTGCAATAGGATAAAAACATTACAAAAACAATATTTGCTGGGTTTTTTTTTTAAACCAAAACACTTCATATCATAGAAAAAATTCTTGAAAAAGTTTATGTAAAAAAAAATCCTGAAATAATAAGTCACAATAAGCCTTTGATTTCAGAAAGAAAGTCAGTACCTGGTAGTTTAACACTACAAGACCCTGGGACTGTGATTCAGCGAATGTGATGAAATGCAAATTTCTCTTTGTTTAGGAATGAAGAAAAAAAAAAAAAAAAAAAAAACTGAACTGACCATTTATAATGTACATTATCAAACCTGAGTTATCCAGGGCCAAAAACCTGCAACTTTTAGATGTGTCTGCAACGATTGAAAATATCACACCGTTTATGTCTGCTTAAAGCTGACAGAAAACAGGAAGCTGGGCTATGACAATAGAAATACCGGAGACACAATTCACTTTTAAGATATTTATTTATGTTAGAAACATTTTTACTAATAATTGAAACTTCTGCAATCAGATATATAATCATTAATAACAAATAACTCAAATGATTTATTACTCTGGCTTTGTCTCCCAACTTGTTTCAAGCTACTGAGCCTGATTTTTTTTTCTCGTTGCACAAAATAAGCATTGTTTTTAATTTTCCCTTAAATTCTTTCTTCAATCGTCGCCCTTAAGTTGTTCTTCTCTAAAATAAGAATTTGTCATGCATGCAAAAAAGAATATCAAATGTTGGCTTAGCTGCAGCTATACTTTCTTCTCAGTGCGTCAGCATTCGGTCCCATCACTGCTCTGACTCTGCCAAACACATTACAGCACTGCTCAGCGTTGCTGCTAGCATCATAATGGCTCCCTACAGGCAAACTGTCTCCAGCAGCTGAGTAACTCTTACCTTGCTGCTAACTCTCAGCTGGATGCCACTTTCATCAGGTTACAGACGCAGCACCACAGGCATCTAAATGTAACTACCCGAATACTATAACTCTGAATAACAACTCTGTCTGCCATGCTGGATGACGTATAGTTCAGTTAGTTTCACAGCTCTCCACCACAGACAGAACTTTTTGCATGAAATGGAAAACAAGCCTTAGAAAGTTAAAGTCCTTGGCTAAAAGTTAAAGATGTTTGATTTGATTTTTAATTAAAAAAAAGAAACAAAATGTTCAAGTCTTCAGTTTAAATTGCAGGAAGTGGGATGTGCTTTCTCTAAACTTCCACAATAATTTATTTAATGTAAGGTGACAAGAGGAAATAGGTTTTTCTTTATAGGGCAAATAACACCAACATGTAAAATACAAAGTTGCAGTTACATTACTGTGTTAAAATCCTAGAAGAAAAAGTTAAATATTGAAAGGTTTTGTTTGCAGCTGAAGGTCTATTTTTCATATACAAATTGTGCAAAGTGTTACAAATCAGTAATGCAAGCATGTCCAAAGTCGGTCCTCGAGGGCCACTGTTCTGCAGGTTTTAGAGGTTTCCCTGCTTGGGCACAGCTGCTTTTTCATTGACAGCTAATTAACAGGATTTTGCTGAATTACAATAATCAGAATCAGCTGTGCTGAAGTCAAGAAACATAGAAAACCCACCGGACAGCAGCCCTCGAGGACTGACTTGGACATGCCTGCAGTAATAAGTAGTAGCTGCAGTAGGCAGCTGTCTGAGGCGAAATAGAGGAAAGGTCTCAAAGATGAGTCATGGTAACAGCCACTTAGAGTGGAGCCATCATTAAGCAAAGTGAAATACTCTTTGAATCAAAACAGATTTATAGAGTTTTCAAAGTACAAATCAGGATAAGCGATCTGCATTTGCATAAAACGGTTCATTCTGGATTTTACAATTATGCATTTTGCTTCGTTTTTTTTGTGCACCTTCTATACATTTATTATTTTTGGCTGCAGCAAATTCGCTCCTCTGGGGACAATGAAGTAAAACTTATCTCAGTCCAATGAAAATTGTGATGTTATATTAGTGAAATTTGGACTTTAAACACTTTTGATATGATTTCTTTTGACGAACCAAAGAAATATTAATTGAATTTAGATTTCCATAGAAAGTGTAGGTTTGAATCAAAAGGCAGACAGAGGGATATCAGACAGTAGTATCTTGCAAAGTTTCATCCCAGAAATATATTATGCCCTTAGTTCTTTTGAGACAACTGCATGAAGTCATTTACTGGCATACTGACAGAGTAGGGTGAGTTGTTATAGTTATTTCCAAAGACAGAGTTGCACAACACAGATTTGCCAAAAGCAAAAGAATTGTGAAACACAAGCCACACATGAGAGAATATTTTAATATATATTTTTGAGAGTCGATTTTGATATGTTTAAGGTGTAAAAAGCTAGAAATTTTCTGTCATCATCCCCTCAATCACTGTTGCCCTGAATTGGAGAAAACGATGCTAAAAACATGGATGAATACATGAAGGTTTTCTTTGGTGTTTGCTGTATTAGCGGTGCAACAAATTGATAGCTATATCTATTTTCTTTGATATATGGAACAATTTAGACCAGAATAAAAAATAAACCAGTTGATTTAAGTTAATGATGATTAAGAAGAAAAAAAAATGTATTATTGCCCTCTGGAGAAATTCAGCTCTGCATTTGACCCATCCCCTTGGGGAGCAGTTGGAGTTGGCTGCATTGTGTGGCGGCCAGGGAGCAGTGTGAGGTTAAGGGTCTTGCTTAGGGACCCAGAGTGGCAGTCTGCAGCAGTGGGGCTTAAACTCAGAACCTCTGGGAGCCAAGCGCAATGTCCTAACCACTAAATCACCACTCGCCCAGAGAGAAATTCACTTCTGCATCATAACCCATTCCCTTGGGGAGCGGTGGGCTGTCACAGTGCGGTGCCCTGGGGAGCAAAAAGGGGTTAAGGGTCTTGCTGAGGGTTCTTGATTCTCCTGCAATCTCCATTTTGATCTAACATAAATGGTGCAAAACACTTGTATTTAAATCTTTCCAAATTCAGCTTTTCACTTCGCTGTCAATTTTGCTACAAATGCCAGGCTGAAGTAGAGCAAAAATGATCTGTGACTTGTGGGTAGTACACACAGCTAAACAGCAGAGGACACTTTCTTCCATCTACAGGCACCATACAGGAAATCCTATATTTGGCACACTGCCATGTTTTCTACCAAGGACAAGATGGTGTCATGATCTATATTATAATTTGCATGTTTTAAAGTATTTATGCTGGATAGACTTTACTTGCTTTTTGACTCATGGTGTGTTCACGCAGAACAAGAAACCTGCAAAGAATTCACCATTTTATTTGCTTCTGCTCACCTGGCAATTTGCCTGGCAAACAAAAGTTCACTGCATACATAATCAAATAAATATCTCAATAAATAATGGTGGGACTCATGGTAAGATCTCAGGAGTTCAGAAAGCATTTTGTACCATTGTGGTTCCCTCATTGTCCCCAGCCATTATTAGGAAGTTAGCCAGCTTATTCAACTCAGGCTGTTTTGATGCCTGTTATAAAATGAAAATACCAATATTTAGAGACGATGATGTAATGTTATAAATTATGGTTGTTTAACCCACTCTATAGTTGTCAGGAATCCAGTTTGTGTGGTCTGTTTTGTGTCTGTCTCTCCCTCCACCACCAGGTGGTGCCCTGTCATTGTTGGTCCTACCGGCACACCTGCGACTCTTTGGATCATTATCTGGAGGAGTACTTAAGCAGTGGTCTGTCACTACCTCGACGCCAGACTGTTTGCCAGTTTTGGGTACTTTAGCCATGCTTAGATTATCAGAGCATAAACTGAGTCTTTGTCTCTCTGAGTCTAACCTTGTTTTTTTTGTCTTTGCCTTTGGCAGGAAGTCCTCCTGCATACTGGATGTTTGGCCTTCTTTCCCTGGAAGGATTGTTTACCGAGTTCTCACTGAGCAGGGGAGAAACCTCCACATGTGCTGTTGGATTGTTTACTGAGTTCACACTGAGCAGGGGAGAAACCTCCACATGTGCCTTTCAAGTGCCTCAAGGAAATCCAAGTGACAGTCCGCTCCAGTGCTCCTTCGGGTCCAAAGAATGTCTACCTGTCCATCCTTCAACATGTTCCCTCTTCTCTGATCAACCCACACAGACTGGATGTTAGTGAGAGAAGAACCCCCCCAACGTGAGTCCCTCACTAGCATTTTCCCTACAGCATTCAAGATTCCCACGGTTCCTGAACTAACCTTTGTGACATCCCCTCCAGACATCCAAGTTCCTGTTCACCAGCTACCTGAGTTCCAGATCACACTTCCCTTGTACCCTCATTCCAATAAACCTGTTAAACCTTTTCCTGGTTCTCTGAGTGGTTCTCTGCATCTTTGGGTCAGACCTTTAAAACACATCATGACAATAGTAAGCTGCTAATTATGTGTAGAGTTGGTCAAGTTTGTTTTGGTTTCTTGCCTGTCCTGGTTATCTGCTTCCTTGCAATGTTACCTTGCCAAATGAGGGTTCCACAATCAAGTCCCAGCCTGAGGTATTTATGCAACATAAGCAACATGTTAGTATTACAACTACAATTAGAAGTAACATCAGTCATATTTTAACCTCTTTTATAATCAATGTGAGGTCCTATTGAGTAGTGCCTGTTCCCAACAGGGCATGTATATATCTGTAGGTCTGCACTGGTGTTACCTTGGTCTGTGTTTACTTCATGTTTTGATCATTGTAATCACAGAACAGTTTCTCTAGATGTGAAGGGGATGCTTAGACCCACACTCTGAGGAACTACCAGTAGCACCTAGTGATGACTTCATCAGTTGACCATTTCCTAATGGTTTTAGGCAGCTGTTTACAATCTGTTTGAGAGCTCCACTTCAAGAGCACATGAGCAGGACTGTAGCCATGTTTCCATCCAAAAAACAGCAAAAATGTTTTCATCCATTGGAGTGAATTAATCAGGCGATTCATAATGTAATATTGTTCTTCATTAACCTTACGCTGGGCTCTAGGAATTAGAGTTAGGATGCTAGCTACAGACAAGTGGAGGACCCATTTCTTAAAACCAAGGTTTTAATAAATGCGTTGTAATCAAGCAAGTTTTTACTGACTTTATCATGTCAGCTAATAATAGCGATACTAGCTTCACTGTAGAGGTGGTCAGCCGCACCAATTTCCTGAGGGTGCAGATCACAGACAACCTCACCTGGATTGGTAACACCACTTTACTGGTCAAACTTCCAGCCCCCACCCATCCACACAACCTTCAACCAGGTTCTCACTGTGTGGTGTGGAGGCTGCAGCACCTCAGACTGGAAGAAAATGAGAAGAGTGGGGAGAACAGCAGAGAGGATCTCGGGGCTCCTCTTTTCTCCATAAAAGACATTTCATCCCAGCGCTGCATGTCCCGAGCCCGTAACATTATGACCCCTCACACCCCCACCATGGACTGTTCTCCCAGCTGCCCTCTGGGAAGAAGCTTTGCAGCATTAGATGCAGGTCCAGCAGATTCTGCAATAGCCTCTTCCCCTCTGCCATCAGACTGCTGAACTGTTGAAAAAAATCTTTGAAATGTTTTTTCTTCCAGACTGTTTATATTTCATCACTGCTGCACTTTATAGAATGGAAATGTTCATTTCCCAAGCTGCTGCTCATTCACTTTCTGAAAGCTACACAAAAGAAATTTTGTTTTGTGTACATTCTGTGTATACAAAATGACAATAAAAGTTTTCTAAGTCTAACCCATGCCATCTGGAGACATTGAGAGAGAAGTTGATTCTCACGCAGTATTTAGGTCTCCATCAGCAGCGGAAACAGCTAATGAGTCAAGTGAGGTCAACATCTCTTTAGCACATTTACAATTTTTATGCATAAAAACGTTTTTTTGATAATTTTAGTAAGTTTATTTCTGATGTTGCTGTTTCCATCAAGCTATGGTAAAGCAAAACGTGATGGAAACATGTCTTGTTAGTCACTCATACTCCACAAAAGCAATCAGAGTGTTTAATAAGTTGCTAAGGTCCTATATACTGAACAAGGAACCTAATGCATTGAGATGGTGCATGCCAGATGTTCCTTCATATGAGCAATGTTTTCAATGCACTCTGTCACCTCGTCCCTGCTCCTTGTTCCTTCATGCTTGTTATCCTGTTTATTTTCTCCTTGACTACTGCAGCCATCACCTCATGCTGGACAAGCAGTGAACTCTTCTTAACCTGGGAATCTCTCATGTTTTTCTGGTTTAGGCAACCCTATTCTCTTTAGTAAAGCTTTTTAATATAAGTTAATTCTGAACTAAGAAACTTGCATCTTGCAGTTAAAAATCACAGATGAAGAGGACAGATGTTGCATTAGGCCATTTGAAAATATCTCTATAATCTATATTAAATGATTGTTTTGTAGCAAATTAATTGACATTGTAGACTATATTTGAATGCTTAGCACTGAGGCAGTGATTGATTTGAAGTTAGTCCACCCCTGTTAGACCCCTGCTCCCCAAAGAGAGGTTTCTGTCTCATATCAGCTGACTACTGAAAGGGTAAACTGTGCTGCAGCTCAAGTTCATTATGTAGCTTTTAAGAGTATGCACCTAGTTGGCTGGGATTTATAGCAAAAGGACAGAGGTTACCTGTATGCAAAAGTCTTTTAATGCACATTAGTTGTTACTTCCTTTCATGAAAACCCAGTGAACATTTTTTTCTTCTTTCTGAAGTGTGGCTAGATAACTCACTTGAGTTTATAGTTTCAAGCATACTGAATAGTTGCTTTTGTGAGGTTGATAATGAACAAAACCAAAATATGGCAAATGCAAAACATTTCAGAGGTTTTCTTTCCACCTCACACCTCTTTTGGTTCTATGATGTCAGCTGGATTTTTGAAAGTTCACAACTGCAAGATACCATTTACAGGATGTAGAGGATACTTGGTATATAGAGGAAACTTTAGAAAGATTTGAGATTTGATCACAGATTAGTTAATCTGCCATGTTTCCTAAGGACAACTGGCTCCAAACTTCTACCAGAACCAAACTAAGGGGAAAAAACATTTGAAAATAACATGCAATTAAATCATTTTCAAGATAAATTATTTATCTCTTCATTTACAGGGAATACATGACTATAAAAAAGATAAATGGTGTAATAATTTAAGAACGTATACAAAATTATAGAGGAAAGCAGGAAAACAAGAATGGCGATGATAGGAGCACATATTTGCAAAGACTTCTTCCTGTTTTTTTTATTGACTGATAAGTATTCAATAATATTTATCATTGTGAGGCTCTAATCTGTTATGCTACTTTTAAAACACAATTCCATGCGTCGATTTTTACATCAGAGCATGATAACTGTGCTGAGGGTCACAAGGTCTTGGCAAATACATATGTCAGGGTGGGGTGTTTTTCTCAGCGTGATGTATCCCAGACACTGCTGCCCCATGGGGTTTTTCACCATGTTTAGGGGTTAAAAGAACTATAATTTACTAAACTTAAGTAGACCCCCTGCTTCCTATTTCAATCCCAACACCCTTGTTTTTCCTGCAACATGACTCCCACCTTAGCCCTGTTTTCTCACCCATGTCTGTCACCAACGCCACCCCCCATCCCCCCCTTCTGCCAGCCTTCCCATCTAACTCAATCTTACCTTTCTCTTCCTCTCACTCTACTCTGAACCCTGTAACCACATAATGACCGTCATTCAGTAGGGTTAATTGTTTAAAAAACCCCAATCTGTTCCCATATTGCTCCCAAAACATCAACAAGTTAAGCCCTTTGCTTCCTTGTCTTTATATTAAGTCTATTCTTTACACACATTCTTAATGCTTAAAATTTTATTTAAATTCCGGTTAAAGTTGGTAACTGGAACTTTAGTGAGAGAAACTTTAATGAGTGACATTGAAGTCTGCTGCCTAAAGGGTAGACAGCAGCCCACCCAAGTTCGGATAAATCCTTGGTTTAACACCGCATGCTCTGTTGCAACATCCAAAGACTTTACTACATCCGTTCTGATGGAGAGTGACTCCAAACTGACGGTAGATTTATAAGAGGCAACACCACAATTGCACCTGAATATCTGAACAGGCTATTAAGGTTTATCTTAGTAAACATCCTGGTTCCATCAATAATGTCAGAAGTGAAATGAGGAAAAGCTAAATGGTCCCAGATGTAGCTATAAATATGCTGCTTTTATTTCTCCAAACAATCTAAACAAATCCAGTCAAACGCATGGGAAAATACAACAATCATTTTATGAGGCCTAGAATCTATGTGAGAGTGTCATTTACTATCATATGTTTTTATTGGTTTGTTAAATGTTTACATGTTTGTAACATGTAATATTTTACAGTACATGTGATCCATAGCTCATAAAATGCGTGACTTCAAGATTGCAGACAGTCAAAAGCATATAAATATTACGAACTTTTGGGTCATTCATTCTGCTAACCCAAACAGCAGATGAAAGCCTGTAAGTGCAGAGCAGTATTATTATTACCTCAGCGGCTTGAGAACAAATTCTCCTAGTAGCCCACATCGGACCATATGGAGGCATTCGGAGCCTAGATAGTAAGTCCACTTTTGAAAAACTAAACAACACTCTGGTGAAGTGGTGTTGTGAGTTTACCAGTTGATTATGAATATATTAAATAAGTAGAACTAGAAGTTATAGTTAATTAATAGGCAATTCAAATCAAGGGTAAAACTAATTAATTATTATCAGTTGAGTGATTATATCTCTAATTTGCCTAATGTCCAGGGTTTTAACCTCTTACCTAAAAGGTTGGACTCCTGAATCCGGCTGTTAAAAATCCAGTTGTCTTTTACAAGTAATTTAGGCCCCTGGTTTTTAAAGTGGGGGCGCGGCCCCTCAGGGGGCTGCCAGGGGGGCCGTGGGAAGATGGAGAAAAAATAAAATGAAATAAAAAGTTATACATGAAATTATTTTTATTGAATAAAAACAATTAAAATATTCCTGTCTGGGTATAACTGCATTATAAAAACCATTCACCTAAAGCTTACGAATAATATTTTCTGGCTGTTTATAAGACAAGAGTTTCCCACCCTAGCTGAAAGGGCTATGAAATGTCTCCTTCCATTTGCAACCACTTACTTGTGTGAGTCTGGCTTTTCCACTTTAAAAGTACTGAAAACTAAACACAGATCACATTTGAATGTGGAGAATGACATGCGTGTTGCTCTGACATACATCAAGCCCAGACTGAACAAACTGTAGAAGCCATCAGGCCCACTGCTCCCATTAGCATGGTATGTCTATGTATCTCTCATGTAGCCTCCATTTGTTGTTAGGCCTGCATTATATAAAATGCCTGCATGTTTAATTTGGGAAAAACTTTTATTTTGTTCACAAATCTTTCTGTTTTTGCAAGGTATAAAGAGGTTCATCGTTTAAAAAAAGATTATTAAAATTAAAGTGACGGGCCTATGTTATTGTTATATTTTATTCATTAAATGAATGAATTAAAGTTTAATAAAATATAATTGTGACTTCGTCTTTACAAAATAAATGTGTTTTTATTTAGGTGGTTTGTTCACTCATTTTTTAATTCTGTCACTGTAGCTTACAGTTGAGTTTTTACCCATGTTTCATATGAGGGGGGGCCTCAGCTGAAATTGTACTGGTGTAGGTGGGGCTTGCCATGGTAAATTTTCAGAATCCCTGATGGCTATCAGCAATGTTATTAACCACCAACCAAATAAATGTGTCAATGTTTATTTGGATGCTACTGAAAAATTGAATTCAGCCTGAGTGATACATCGTTCACTGTGTAAAATGAACACAAAAGACCACAGGTTAAAATACAATGGTACCTATAGTCCCGAAAAGTTTTTAAAAAATCATCTGGACTTGGTTTCCAAGGTTTGAAGACGTTCTGCTTCCCGTCCAGGAAGCTTTCTCAATGCAAATGTCTAGATTTGCGGTGAGTTTGAGGCTTTATATAGACAAGGCCTTGTATTGCTTGGAAGCATGCAAATTGAAACCGACGAGCAGGTCGTTTTGTTCCATTGTTAGCCTGTAATATCTGAAACCTGTCTATGATTCTGAAGGTCGGTCGTTAACTCGGTCTGCGTTCAACTCGGTTTGAATCGCAGGAAGGATAAACACTGTGTTCAGCTCCTTCTGAATGGCAGGAAAAGGGCAGTTTGACTCGGTCCAGCTAGCGTAGGCTTCTCCTGAGGTGTTTGGTTGCTACTTGGTGTTGGCTTCAGTTGGAAGCGCTTTTTCTAGCCTCTAGCGGCATAGAGCTTCTGGCAACGTTGATATGGACCCACGCCTTGTGAAAACCTCTCAGTCTACCTTGTAAAGCACAAACCTCTCCTCAATGAGAATGATGCCAAGGTCATAATAAAACAGCTGGTGCAAGCAGTCATTTACCTCCACAATGCAAACATCGACCACAAAGACATTAATTTGGGTAATGTCCTGATAAGGACAGATTTAGATTAGATTTAGCCAAAAGTCCTCGTCATAGACTTTGGGATATGTTCCTTTCTTGAAACAAAACCGCATCAATTTTTTGACAGTGTTATTAACCTACTAATGTACTCGTTCACTCAAATCAACCGCAGTGCTGAAATTGGAACAGTGTCGCAGCTGGGATCGGTCCTGTTCAAGTTAGTCCAAAATCAAGTGCTGTCAAAGAATTGCCAGGACTTTCTGAAGAAGAGCCTGTTTAGTGGTCCCAAGGACTTCCCCTCCCTGGAAGATCTGCTGGCTCATCCATGGCTTTCTTAACCTACACCGCATCCCAACCCTTTACATACAAACACACTGATTTATTTTTTTCTTTTTTAATAGGATCAGTCTAATTTAGGGCTGACTTAGGGATTTGGTAAAATGACACATGGGTAACTCTGGTTTTCTTTGTGCACCGGTTTCCTCCTCTAGTTGAAACACAATAAATCCATCTATCCATCTTCTATCGTGTGTCCATCAAGGCCAAACGGGGCTGGTACCTATCAAGAAGAAACAATCGTAGAACAATCAATTTTAGAGCAATTTGACAAGTTTCCCTAATTTTCTCAGGTTGATCCTGTATCCTTTATATTTTGAAATGACATACATTCTCAGGACAATTTTGAAAAATAACAATAAATAAATCAACCAAATAGACACAAAAAGAGACTGGTTTAATATGAAACCAAACCAAACTCCAATTTCCAAACAAACTAAATTCACCTGAACATAAATAGAAACCCTATACCAAATAAACCTGTAGCTATATACAGCCGGAGAACTGACATCGATTAATGTAACATGTAACAGACAGCTGATACACGTTAATCTCATTACACAGACAGATTAAGAGCTGCAGCAGTCAACGTCACCGTCTTTCTAAAGCAGGGTCCAAAATACAGTGTTGTGCCTGAACGCGTTCATTGAACGAAAGTTCATGAACTCGTTCATATTTTGGGCGAACGTGAACTGAACGTACTGTATTATTGCCTGATGAACGTTTTTGTGAACTCGTTCATTCTGGTGTCTGTGAACGGCACGCTCTCTCAGTTCAACTTCGTTCAATAGGTTGCCAGATTTCTATAAAGCCCTCCAGGCGAAACCCCGGCTAAATCACACCGTAAACAGGCCTTAATATGTAGCGGGAAAAACACCCATTCTGGCAACACCAGCTACCAGCGTCGTAGCCTACAGCCGCATGCGTCATCAAAACAAAATGCAGCGTGGAAGATACAGCAGCATGGAGGCGACTTAAAACAGGTTTATGACCAGGTGGTCGGTGAGGATGATGGCAACAAGTTTGCCCGCCGGCTTTCAGTAAAAAAATCCGCACTTCAGTAACCTTAAATTCCTACCTCAGCCTGGTCCCTCAGTTTGTGTTAGTAAAATCTTCTTGAGCGGAGGTCTTCAACAGGGGATCCGCGACCCCTAGGGGGTCTACGGAGGTACTGCATGAGGGTCTGCATGGTTAGTTGATATTTTTATATTCCCCCCCCGCATTTTTTTTCCCCACTAATTGAAATGTCTTTAAATACTCATTAACATGAAATCAACACACTGTAGTAAACAGATAAATGGAGGCAGAAGATGTCTTTCAGTCATCAATGCTCACATTCAGCGACACACAGGAGCTCTTTCAAGCTGGGCACCGTTTCCTTCACAACAACCAGGAATCAGAATCAGAAAAACTTTAATAATCCCAGGGAGAAATTAATTTCTTTACATTACTCCATCTGTAATAGAGTGACTATAGGACACAATTTCATACAATATATATAAATAGGGGGTCCCCGCTCCATCTCGCCATCAGTTTGGGGGTCCTTGGTCTGGAAAACATAGAAGACCCCTGTTCTTGAGGGTTTTACTATCCATGTTACTTGTTTGTTAAACCTGCCTGGTATAATTTTCCAGGATTCCAGTATTCCTTTTTAGTATGTATTGAAATGGAATTTCAAATGGAAAAAATTATTAAAATAAAAAAAAAAAACATTTGCACCTTAAAGACTACTTTCCTATTTTTCTTTTAATAATTACTCATAAAAAAGACCATTCAAGCAGCACATTTTTCCTGATGTTTTTGAGAATATACTGTAGGGGTGAAAGCTGCAGCTGCTACTAGTGTGAAGTGAATGGACAGCAACAAAGCATTAAAGCAACAATGGGGAAATGCTGTCCCCTCAATGCTAATGTAAACCCTGGTTGGATAAGGATTCAAAACTGGATATGAAGATGAAATCTGACGCACAGTTTCAGTGTTACAACTGATAAAATAATTGCTGTCTGTGGTTCTACAGTAGGCTATGGTGTAATTGAGCAATATATGAAAAAAAAAAAAAAAAAAGAACTATGAACTAGTTCGTTTTTTGGAATTGTGAACTATGAACTGAACTAGTTCATTTTAAAATGTGTGAACTGAACTTTGAACTAGTTCACGTAGAAAGAGAACTTTCCCAACACTGCCAAAATATACCTTGACAAATGGGGAGATGGATTTTTCTTTTCTTCCTAGATTATGAAGCAGACCCACACAACATAAACATTTACATCCGTTGTTGGGTCCACAGGATTGTGTGATGAGCTGTGTTAGTTTTTTTTTTTTTTTACCTTTTCCTCCTCAGAGACTTCAGCCCAGGAAAGCCTCCAGCTGGTTCCAATTGG
The DNA here is from genome assembly GCF_000732505.1 of Cyprinodon variegatus. Lineage (NCBI taxonomy): Eukaryota > Metazoa > Chordata > Actinopteri > Cyprinodontiformes > Cyprinodontidae > Cyprinodon > Cyprinodon variegatus. The sequence goes on from NW_015150602.1 coordinate 375,924, forward strand.
TAACAATCATGGAGCAGTATTTAGAGGAGTGGATTCCCTGGGACGGACACCAGTTAGTTAAAATTTCACATAGTGGCAACCTACCTGCTACCTCCATCTAAACTGAACATTGTGCTAAAGACTTAAGCTTACCTTCTTGTCTTCCTTCTCTCCTAGCAGCTTTGCTGTCTCCAAGCCGGTTCTCCACTCAGTCCCCCTGGATCCATTCTCGAACGCTCTCCTGCCTGTCCACCCTCTGGAGCTCTCAAGCCATAAACCCCATCTCAGCCAAACTCAATCCCTGTGGGCTCACCAACCTCCTTCCCGTCCGCTGCTCTCTCCAAGGAACTGTAAGAAATCAGTATCATCTCTTAAACTCTCAGTTCCTCCTGCCAACGTTCTAACTGATCTCTTTTTCCGTGCGGTTCCAGTCTAGTTTCAGTTCTCCGAACCACCATGCCGGACCAAACCAGTCTCTCTGTAAAATCTCCAAAATAAACATCTTAAAACGCTTCCTGACTCGTATTGTGTCTGCACCAGAGTCTACTCTAGAATCATGTCATCCGTAAACTCTTAAAACTCTTATAATTTTCCAGAGGTTTTTATGCTTTGACTGAACACCTACAGTCTGGAGAGATAATCAAAGCCTTTCCACTCACTGTGTTTACTATGTGAAAATTAACATATAATTACTGAAAAGATGGCGATAGGTTGTAAATGTAGCTGTCTTTTCAGAGTAGATATGATGAAATACATTTTTGCATCCTATCCATGCAGCCTTTTTTTTAATAAGATGAACACTAAAGCACTCATCGCTTGTGCTCTAATTTAATAAAAAGCAAAGTGAATTTGATCCTTCCCCAGTGGAAGCTGATTAAAGAACCACTAACTCTTTAAAGGGAGGGTCTGCTGAGTGACCTGGGAACCACCTCAAATTCTTCATATAGCAATAAAGATAATGACATCTTGGACAATAAAGAGACACCCTCCTGAATAAATAAAACTGTTATCCAAACACTCCTAAACCAAGACAGGAAGGAAAATTAAGCTCTTTAGAAATATAATTTTTGATGAAGAAAAGATGATAATTTAAATCAACAATACCAGATCATTTCAATTTTTTATTGTTAATCATGCTACATAGAATGCTGAGAAAAATCATCCTTAATTCTTAAAGTTTTAAGATGATGATGTGGAATGGTAATGAGAAGGCTTCATGTGTTTAAGCCCCCAGCAGGATGTACAATGAAACATTTGTTTAGATGCAAACTATTTAGTGCTGGGAAGGCCTATTTTGACAAGATTCTGCTTTGTTTTATACATGTCAGGGACACAACCGCAACCCCAGCTTCTATAGGCCACAGAAACTCCTTCAAATCTCCCAGGACTGAGATTCAGAACTTGAGCCAGACCAAATGGAAACCAAAAACATACTTTCAATAAATTCACTTGAGTTTTGTCATTCTTTTCGTCACATTTTGAATGCATCTGACAAGTATGCAAAAATCTATCTGACCACGTTTCTCCACTTGATGCGTGGATGATGGGGCCAACGTTTCTGAGAGTTCAGAAGGATGTGGAAAGCTGAAACTTAAGGGTTTGTCTTTGAGTAACATTATTACTCAGTAATCTCCCTGGCCCCAGCCACTTTATCCTTTTTTGTTTAGCTACACATATCAACGTTCCAAAGATTTAGATCTGTTTCTAAAGTAGAATGAGTTTAGCAATGTCCTTCATGAGAGTTGTGAGAGTTCTTTTTTATTGGTGTTGTTAAGAAAAAAATAACTACAGAGCTGAAGGAAGCATTTATCTGACATGATGGTACATAGTTCAATTAACAACTTAGTGATTATATTATTTTATTATTGTAATGTTGTAGTTTTTCTCTTTATAACCGACTTCTCAAGAAGTCCAAAAACAAAGAAAAGCAAATGGTTTCCAAAGCACAAAATAAATCAAATTAAACTGAAATACTTTCCTAAGGAAACTCTCTTAGGCTCAGAAGTTTTTTTAGGGCAGACAGACAGTTTGGTTTAACAAAACATTTATTAAAGAAGAAAATGCAGAGAACAGCATCGGCGTCTAAAGGCTCTGTCACACCTTGCCGATTTAAGGGCTGGTTATACTCCCCACAACAGTGTGTCGCAGTGAGCTTGTTGCAGATATTTTTGATTTATGTCCAATATTGAAGGTGGTCAGCGCTTTGTTATTCGAAGCCACAACGGAAGAGAGAGAATCACAAACTAGCTGTGGGTCTAGATACAGCTGAGGCGGTGAAGAAATGGGGGCAAGTTTGTGCAACAATGGTGGGACATGAGGCCGAAAAAGAGTTGGGATCCAGGTGGGAAAAGGGTCCGAACCGTTGTCGCGCGCCTCGCTCTTCTAGCTGGTCCAACTTCAGGAGTCGTTTTCTGCAATTGCGATCATAAAAACAAAACAAGCCGGTAAGGTATCAAACAGGAAATATGGATAGTGAAGAGCGGAAAAAAAAAAAAAAAAAATTCTGGTATAGCCTACAAAGAACTTTCTATGTATTTCTTTCAATTTTGGGCATATACATAGCGTAACTTTTGAATAACACACGGCAGCCTAATGCCCATGAAATATGCCCCAAGTCAGTGTCCTGAGGGGGGCAGAGATGCACCCAGAGGTGCCTGGCCTGCATTAACAGATTTCTTTGATCGTACTATTAATCTAGCTGCCGTTTACCGCCCGCTAAAAAAAAAAGAAGAAAGAAAGAAGGTTTGCAGCCGCAGCAGATTCAGCGTCATGTCTGCTAGGAGGGAGCATCCATCACACTTACCTTTACGCTCACCCTACGATGGGGATGAAATATGGCAGAGTACAGATAGATAGAGACAGAGGTGGCTGGTATCATCTAGAGAGTCCCAGATGCTGTTTTCCTAGAGATAGAAGGAAAGGCAGGAAATCAGAACCGAGCAGATGAAGGAAGACAGGGTAATCCAGAGGGTGAAGCCAGAACCAGTGTAGAAGACGTGCTCAAGAGTCAGAGCCAGAAGATCAGAGATCTGAAGAGGTACCAAAGGGATATCCATGTTGATGTCAGGAATCAGTTCCAGGTTAGATACACAGTCAGAATCTAGCAGGACTCTGAGAACAGGTCAGGCTCACAGATCAAAAAGGGAACAGGCAGGCTCAAAGGTCCAAAAGCAGAACGGGTCAGGTCAGGTAATCAGAAGCACTCACGTACCTTAGAAAACTCTCACCAAAGGCTTGAATAATCTGGGCTTGATGACTGGTAGAAGACAGGTTAAATAGAGACTGAAGCATGTGGATCACACAAACGGTATTGAGAACTGGGCAGAGCTAGGTAGGTAAATGAAATGAGTAATCAGCCCAGTCATCAGCACCAAGATCATGACAAAATTCTCTATCATTCATTTTGATAAACCTAATCTCCACTACCTCCTTCACTAAAATAGTGGTCAATTCATGACACTTTCTCATTTCCTAAATTCTATTATTATTATTACCTAATAAAACAAAGTCAATGCCTACTACGTACACACGTAGGTCCTGCTTTGACTTCAGACTCTGTGTTTTGCCATATTGCTGATCCTCCGTAAAGCTTGAACCTAAGCCAATATTCTTGGTTCTTTCTCTTTTGGAAAACAATAGAAAAATGGTGTATCTAGGTCCCAGGTATGACCACTGCATTTATACGCAACACAATACTTTGGTATCAGGACAGATTTTATGGTAAGCCCATCTATGTACAGTCAGAACTAGTCGTTGTACGCAGTTGTTTACCCCTCCTGTGATGGCAGCACATGGTAGTCAGCTGTGATATCCTGAATGTATGATGTCACGGGATGCTATCTATATTGATCTTCAAAAAGTGACTTCAGTCATAAATTTCTTGTTTTTTTATAAACCAATGCAAGCAGCCCCTTATTTACTGACACCAATTTAATTTCACTTGATTAGGGGAAACAAGCTCATTTAGGTACCACATTTTCTGGATGATGTCTGGATTTCTCACGCAAACATCAGCACATCTTCAGAAAGTCCTTTTGAGCCTTTTTCTTATGTTTGATAACTTTTTTTCAAACTAAATCCAATTTTGTAATTGCTCTGTTCAAATTTACTGCCAATTTTGTAAACTAATCTAACACGGGTCACAAGGGTTGGCCAAGAAAAAAAATGCATTTGCTTTTGAAAGAAGGAGATCGTTACTAGCAGACAAATATAGCTCTATTCATGAAAGCTAGAGGTGGAGTTTAGATACATACCCATTATCTTCATCAATCCTGGCATACCGTTGTTTGTTAACATTCCCATGAATATCACCCACCTGGGCTGAGGTGGATCAGAGGCAAGTAGCCTCTCTAACTGTCGTTATTTAGTTCCCAAAATGTAATCCAATTTCCCTCCAGCATAGCAGCTGGGTCTTATTCAGGAAAATTTGATATTATTAAATATCTACCACATGCTCAGTAGCTTCAGTGTCTGCAGTGTGACAGTCTATACAAGCCAATTTAGGAGGGTCATCTAACTGGGAAAACTTGCCCACCAGAATAACAAACAGTAACTGTTACCAAGTTACTAATCTAATCCAGATGTGTCCTCATCCTAGGCTGCAAGAAGCTGTCAAGATATTAAGATTTTCACATACACACCTGGTTTTCCATCTTTGTGCAGAATTAAGCCATATTTACGAAGAGCGCTAAAACATAGACTAAAGATAAATGCCAGTGTTGTAATCAAGATAGATATTGTAGTAGACTCCCATTAAAAGTGACAAGAAAATTTCTTTTTTTTTTTTCTTTTTATGCATTGAGGTAAGAATAGCTACAAAACACAATATGGCCCAATCCAAAATTTAGATTGTCAACTAAGAACCTGATTTTCAGAAGGTTTAAGATACTTTACTCAGGTCATCACTGCATCAACTCCATGTTTTACTTCTCCTCTTTTGCCTAGTGGTTAGAGCAGTGCTCCTCTGAGAAGGTTGCAAGTAGCTGGTTCGATCCCCACAGCCTGCACTCTGGGCAGTGTGCAAAATACCTGTCAATATTTGGGGGTCCCCATCTATTGTTGCACAATACCGATCTAAATTTTCTCAATATGCAGTAGGCACTACCCTTAACCCCCACACTCCTCCCCGGATGCCACAAAGGGCAGCCGACTGCCATTTTGTACATAGTGCAAGGGATGAAGAACCCTTGCATCCCCAAAGGGATGGGTTAAATGCAGAAAGAGTTCCCTTGCATTGTACTTGGCAGTGTAATGACAATAAAGTTGAATTCTTCTTCTTTTTGAAAATGCTTAATTAGTTTTACACCAAATGCAACAGGATGCACATGTTGTCCCACCATTTCACAAGATGTTTTCCTTAAAGTGTCATACTCCTGGGTCTGTTTTTTTCTTCTCTCTCCTCAGCAGGGCTGGACAGGCTGGTGCTTTACATCTGACTGATTACCGCCCTTCATAAGGAGCTGGAACCAGGAGGAGGGCATCAGTTTGTTAGTGCTTCTGCATGGTACAATCCTATCTTGTTCCTAGCATTGCTTTCCTCCTTCCTAGAACTCTGGATCCCAAGCCCGAGACCACTCCTCAGAACCCACTTGACTCAGGACACTCGCTTGAGACGCTCCCAGTCTGCCTCCTGGAATCTGTGATCTCTGTTTTGCTTAAGCCCTCCTGCCTGAGCTCACCTGCCTGTGCACCCTCTGACACCTCCTCAGGAAATCACCAACCGGACCTGCACCTTCCGCCCGGACCACTGGAGATCATCCTCCCAAACAGACACCAAGCCTCCTTCTCAGCGAGTTACAGCGCTCCTCATCATTCAAACCAGCACTGTCCAGTTGCTAACCTGTCACCTCACCTTTTCCAGCAGAGCCCAGATTACACAGCCAGCCGATATCCTCTCTGTCCCAACCACAAACTTCAATAAAACTCTTTAACTGATCTTTGCCTCCATGATTACACTCATTCAGTCTTTCTTCTTAAAACATGACATAAAGTGTTACATTAAAGTAAATTAAACTTTCCCATGGAAAGTTTACTTGGAAAGTTTAATTTTCCCCAGTCTCTTTCTTGTTGTTGAATCATTAGAACCTACCTGAGGGACTTGCATGGGTTTATTATTGTGTTGGGTTTAATTTGTGCTTTATGCAGTTAATTATTTAAATGTAAATATAAATAAACCACCACCAGTCTGTGGCAGAGATAAAATGAAGCTGCGATTAATTGTAATGTTAAATTATTTATTAAAAAAAAAACAGATGAACCTAGAAATTACAAAAGGAAAGTTCTTAACCAGCCCAAAACTTATTCACTCAATTCTTGATCATCCTCAAAAGAAAGAAAACACAGACCTTGCTACAAAAACCACAGACCAGGGGTCTCCAACTCCAATGCTCAAGATTTCCATGCCCCTCAATTTGATTTAAAGAGCCCACCAGTTGATAAAGGTTTGCTGGAGCAGGGATGCATCTTTAAAACACAGTGTAAAAGAGCTCAAGGACTTAGTTAGAGACCACTGCCATATACCAAACCACAGAAAAGTAGTAACATTTTCTTTTTCTATTGCACTGATGAAACCTCAAAATGGTGAAAAAATAAAAATAGAAAAAACTTTTTCCCAGGGAGGTTAAGAGGAGACGCAAGGTCAGACTATAAGGGAATCACCTCAGACTCCAGGCTCCCATGTTTTCTTCTTTAAACATGTCTCATTAGGTATCTTACAGCCCACAGGAGATTTGTGGTAACTCAGATGTATTACCATATATGTCTGTGTTTAAAGATTGTACTCATGGTAAGGAAGTAGCTGAAATAGATTTAAAAAATAGGGGACTGTCAAGAAAAAGATACAACCTGTTATTTTTCATGATCTATTTAACTTACTTAAAGTTCTCACTTTATCTATCTTTCAGACACCCAGAAGACTATGTCCAGAAGTACGTAACAGTTTACTGTGGGCAGTGAGTTGGCCGATGATTTAGTGCTACCAAGGGAAGCTGGGAATTAGGGATGTGCTCCAGATGTTTAAAAAAATGGGGACTTCCTGGTTCCTGGAGGAATAGAAGTGTTCAACTGAGTGTGTTCATTTCATTGTGAGTATATTTTTTTCTGGCAAGGGTGTATGTCGACATACCTTCAAATGTTCATCAGCAATAACTCTACCAGTGCTTGAGACATCAGAACACACTGCTGTAAAACCCTTCCAATGAGCCCTACAGCGTAAAAGTGACACAGATACATTCTAACAGCAGCTTTGAGCAAAGACTTGACAGAAATTCCTACCATGGTGAGAAGATGTTGTTGGCATCTTGCTAGGTATAACAATTTCCTCTAGGAGCCGTGATTTGTTGATACAAGAAACAAACAAAAGAGTATCTTAACCAATTTTAGACTTGAGACTGAGAATACTGTGATGATCTCAGCACTGATGCTGGTCTGATTCCTCACAAGACACACATGCTCAGACCTTTTTTCTTACAGAGGAAAAATTCTAAAATAATAGAATCCAAGAAATTATACAATGTGTTGGCACCAGCTGTCTGTTGGGATCTGGAGGTCTGTCCACTTTCTCCACCAGAGGGCGTACTAGATCTCCTGGAGCCGGAGCTGATTGCAACCACCTGTTGCTCATCTGCTCATCAGGAGATCTGTATTTAAGGAGGCAGAGGACTTCTCTCCAGTGCCAGAGTGTTTGCCAGTTACGGTTAGCAAGCCTGAGCCAACCAGCCTGTCTGAATCTCTGACTCCCTGAAAAGCTGAACCTGAACCTGATCTGTTTTTTCCTCTCTGCTTCCTAGATTGGACCTGTCTGAAACCTGAAACCCAGAAGAGTATCTCTGCCGGTAATCTGCCTGTCTGTTCTCTGAAGAACTCTGGAAAACTATTCCTGTCAAAGACCTGCCTGCCCGCTCTCTGAAGAAACCGTAAGGGAAACTCTAATCGGTAATCTGCCAACACTCTAACCAAGCTCTGCCTCTGCCTAGCCCTCAGCCTGCCGACAGCTTCTGGACCCTCAAGGTTCCCCTCTCAGCCGCTCAGCTCAACTCCTGTACAGGTACAGCCCTGCACACTCTCATCCTGCAAATTACCTGGACCTCCACTAACTCCTCTGTCCCCCTCTGCAGTGAACCCACTCCTGCCCAGTCCTGGACCTGTTAACTCTGTGTGCATTTCTGAATCCACTCGTGATCAGATGAGTTCCCCTTGGGATCTGTTTATTTATTGTATTCCATCTTCTAAATAAACTTTTGAACTTTTATCCAGTCTCGGAGTGTTCTGCATGTGGGTTAGGCACCTGAAGCCAAACATGACACTGTCATCTAGCCACTCAAAAACAGGCACCTGAAATAAGCAAAACTGGGATCTTCTGAGTGGTTAAATGTTACATTAAGGAGAGGAATGTTTTTTTTAATCAAAAAAACAAATCTTCCAAACTTTTCTAAAAGAACTTTGTGAATGATCAAGAAACACCCATAAAGATGACTGTAACTCTGGAGAAACTGCAGATACACTAATCAAGATGTTGACAGAAAATAATTTTTAATCATGAATACGCCAAAAATCTGACCTTTACATAAGAATTACAATGAATAAAATAATATGGAAGGGAAAACTAGTGCTCCCATTTTCAGCCTGTCACATGCCTTGTAGAACACAAAATTGGAGAAGCTGCTCTCAATTGAATTTTATGTTGAAATCCCCCTATAAGCTAAAGATGGCAGACATACAACAACTTTCCCTCACTCAGCTACAGCTTTCTCACACTACTCTCTATTTATGTATTACATTACTACCATTATTTTTATCTTCTACAACTATTTTTTTCTCTCCATTGAAGCTCCGCCTGGTTCTGTTAAGCTGTTAGGTATTCCTGGAGGGGGTCATCAGCCATTGCTTTAATAGCATCTGGTTGTGTCTCTATTCATGATATATTTTCCTTGTCTTTTTGAGTGTAGCTGAATCTGTCTTTGATACAAACCAATATTGCTGCCACCTTCAATAGGTACTTTCATCTTACACTGTAGATTCTATTAAATCTCAGAGATGATGTTTACCCCTGGCTCTCTCCCGGAAAGCATTACCCTAAGGAAAGAAAAGACGATATTATTGTTACCCTGTCAATTTAGCTTTTAGTTAAAAATAATACTTAGATTTGTGTTTCTTTTTCTGCTTAACTGCTGTATCTTATCAAAGCCCAAGTGAATCATGCCATGTGAGTACTTATACTGGTTCTGCTGGACGTTTCTTCCAGTTAAGGGGATGCTGTTCAATTCCGTGGTGTCACCTGTTGATCAGCTTTTAAAGGAAGTAAAAAATTTGGATCAAATGGCTGGTTTGCTTTAAATTAAAGGAATTTTGGTAATTAGCATAAATCTAAACACCTTTATATAAAGTTTCAATGTATTTAATTAAAACTGAAGATACCAATACAGATAAAAAGCAGCAAATTTAAGGTTTATTGACGTGAAGGAAATTAAGTGTTTGGTGTTCAGCAGACATTGATTAAGAATGCAGTTTGTCTGTGTGAGCAGGTAGATCCTGGTTAGACTCACCTTTTCCCCCGGAGTCTGGCGCTTGTGGAACAGAGGAGAGGGCATCCATTGGGAAGTCAGTGAACTTAAAGATATAGTGGAGGATTTTCACAAATTTTTGGCAAGACCTGCCCTCTCCACTTAAAAAAAAAAGAATGCACATGTACAACCCTGTACCCGCTCCCAAGAGGGAACACATATTAAACGCGTGCAAGAGCATGCACAAGCCTATTTCTCCTCATGGACGCTCTGTTTAAAAGTTGCTTTTTTCATCGCTCATACAAGCTTACTTTCCAAAAGGAAATTTGTAATTTTTCCACTTCGTCAAACTCATCACCATATTATGCAGAGAAATAACTGCCTGCCTAGAATTACCTCCACATCCTCCTCCCTGATGAGAAAACAGATTGAAATATGAATGAAAAATTTTACGTTTAAACATATTCTTATTTCCATTTTTCTTATGCATGGATGCCCAAAAATTGAGAGTTTTGGTGGACAGATAAATGCAGAGAAATTTCTGCCTGGCGAGAATTACCTCCCCTGTCGCAGGAGCGTGTTTAGCCCAAAACTTTTGCATTGATGAAAAAACGGAATTAAATATGAATAAAAAGGGAACTTTTAAACATATTCTTATTTCCATTTTTCTTATGCATGGATGCCCAAAAATTGAGAGTTTTGGTGGACAGATAAATGCAGAGAAATTTCTGCCTGGCGAGAATTACCTCCCCTGTCGCAGGAGCGTGTTTAGCCCAAAACTTTTGCATTGATGAAAAAACGGAATTAAATATGAATAAAAAGGGAACTTTTAAACATATTCTTAATGTTTTGTCAAAAATGATATAGAATGGTGTTGGTAGCAAAAGTGGGAAATGCCATCCACTGAGCAAATGATATAGTCATCGGACACTGACTGTAGCACATTGACTAAAATGTGTCTCCTTAGAAGTAAACATCGTATTCATTCGACTTTATCTGTCCGCCAAAACTCTACATTTTAGGGCATCCATGCAAACGAATATGCATATTTCAATCTGTTTTCTTATCAGTGTGCGAGAGGAGAGGTACTTTATCAACAGCCAGGTATTTCTCTGCATAGGGTTAGGTAAAAATTGGGATGAGCACATAGGATTGGCTTACATAAACATATAACCATAACGATTGACAATTAGGAGGACCACTTATTTTAATGATCCACCCAGGAAAAGAACCTCCTCCACTATACCTTTAATTTGGTAAAGGGGCAAAGGAGGTTTGCAGGTTCGCTGTATCCTGAGCTTTAATTGAAGACTCATGAAAAACGATTGGCTGATTGTCGAGCTGCGTAGAAAGCCTTGAGCCGAGGAGCAATGGAGGACATTGGCAGGAAGATTGGAGTCCCCCATAGAATTCATAACTGGATTGATCTGATTCTATCCCGAACAATTTATTTATTTTTTTTTTCATTTTTAATCTTGTGAAGTTCCTTAACTGGACAGATATTTTGAATGGGCTCTAAATAAAGACCCTAGGCTAACCTTATGAATAGAAAGCTCATATTCAGCACACTGTAGTAGACTATATCTAGATCCTGTTGATCCTATTGCATCAACGCTTCACCGTTACTCACGGTCAGTCGGTGACCCGTATTCCTGATGGCTCCTCAGAGACACATTTACCCTCCATATTCTGCCTGTGATAAAAGCTCTGGCCATGAAGATCTAACATTTTCCCTTAGATATTTAAATTGATCTGTAAAATAATTTTATGTCCACATATCTGACCTCCTTTGGAGTCATGGGACTCTACTTATCCAGTCTTTAATCTACCCTAATATCTGTTTTCCTTGATGTTGTTTCCCAGATGTTTTGAACTTTCTGTAATCTTCCTGTCAAAAAAAGAAAAGTCAGTGTTGATTTTAAACAACAACTCAGATTTTTTATAGGTTCCAGTAGATCTTGGACACTGCTGATGGGGTTTTCCTCTCAGGACAATCTGTTCTTAATAAAACCGTAAAGCCAGAAACAGATTTGATCCGTTCCCTTCATGAAACTTCATTTTGATACATTCTCTTTGCATAATCAGACTGGTGACAAGTAAAAGTCTTTAATGCCTCTTTTTTTGCAAGGATATACTTGCAGGGTTAATCCCCCAAAAAAGAACAAAAATCCAGGAAGACTAAGACAGAGTTGAACAATAAAGGCTTTAATATTCAAGATCACTGCATTGAAGCTCTGGGAATAAACCAAGGCATATAGGACAGATTTCCTGTTTTAAATCTTTATTTTATTTCCTTCTAAAGCATAGCAGCTCTTTAAATAAAGCTACTACTCCTTAACAACTTGTAGAAATGTTTTAAACGCTACTATAAATACATCTTCAAAAACAAGTTTTATCAAATGGTTTAAAGGGGAAATAAACATACCATGGTTGACCTTATATTTGACCTACTTCTGCATCGCTGTCATCTTGAACCAGTCTCTGGTTTCATCCCTAGATTTGCAAATGACTAAACTCGCTTTCATTTTCTGACCAATCCCCATAAAAGCGAAGAAGCTGAAAATCACAATAGATTTGGTTATAAGGTAATTCTGAAAAATCCCAACTAGTCCTTCTGGCAGCACCAATACCTCTACATTCAAATAAGCTTTAATCCCATTATGTTCCAATTCTGGTGCTCGGCCTAAATTCAAGCAAGTCAATTTCACCACTTCTTCATGCTTTGAGTACTCCCCTCGTAACTAACCAACTAGTCCTCTGTAGGGATTTCACTTGATCAATAAAATCTGAACAAAATAAACATCCTTGGTTAGTATAATATGTGCATCTTGTCAACTGTTTTAATTTTTAATAGTATTAAGTTATGTGACTTCCCCCAAATATGCCGTTTATAGTTAGAGTTGCTCAGGTTATCTCTTCAATTAGGCTGCTATAGGTTTAGACTGCTTGAAGACATAGGGAACACTTTTCATCATTCTCTTTTATTCTCTTTCTATGCTCCAATTCTACAGTATTTGTTAGTTCAGCTTCTAACTTTATGTTCACTCTGCTTTTTACCATCATAGCAGCTTCATTAGCCTGGTATCTGTTTGTCTGTGACATCATCCTGAAGGTGGGAATCAACTGGGTCTCTGCCATCAACAACTTTCATTATGGATAACAGAGTTGGGCAAGTTTTTTCAGTCTTTAGTCTTGTTTCCCTCCCAGACATAGCTATAAGCTAAGCTTTTACTGTGACTAACTCAATGTGCTCGTTTTCATCCACTTTGACCCGAAAAGGGGCTCAGATCTCATTCACTTAACTGATGATGCATAACCTTTCTAGACAGAGTCATCTATGGAGCTAGTTTTCTGTTATCGTTTCTAACATAGAAAGAATTCCTAGATCTGTGCATTATGCCTGGTTACATCATCTTGAACACCCAATCGGCCTCAGCAGATGGCCACTCACACTGACCCAGGTTCTGCTGGGTGTCCTAAGATAGAAAACATTTACCCAACCTGCCTGTTTGATTAAATCGTCTCTGTAAAGTGCCTTAAGATGAAATATGTTCCAAATATGTAGATAGACTGAATTGATTTTAAATGAATTAAAAAAAAAAAAAAAAAAAAATAGTGACATTTGTTAATAAAGCTCTCTCCAACCTCTGATTTCTACCTGCTGTTGTACCATCTTATTTCTATGCAGCCTTTTTAACAGTCCAATTTATCCTGGTGACAGAAAAACACTTTAATTATTACCTTATAGGTCACTATATAGCAGATATTTTTTAAATTATTATCATGAGCTTTAACGGTGGAAGTAACCTTTGCATCATTATAATTTACGTTTTTATGCAGCTACAATATAACAGAAACTGTATTTTCTTTACTTGTACAAAAAGTTTTATTAGTGCTCTGGAAGAGCAAAGCCATCCTTGGGGCAGTGACAGCTTTCTAAGCAGTGGAACTTCTTGCCAGCTCTTGTATTAGTCAAGACTAAACAGTGGAAAAGAAGAGATACAAACGTTCTCAGAGGCCACAACACTGCAGTGTGTCTGAGATGGAACGGCTGTAAGAGGGAGTGTTTTGTGGTAGGGCCAAACTTATACTTTTTATTATGGAGAAACAATACACCTGCCTGAAAACTGGTATCAAAAATGTTCATCATGCTTTAACATATGGTTGTCATTCCCATAAGTAAAGCAGGACTGAGGGCAACAAGGGATGCTTAATACCATTTTGCTGCCGTTTGTGTATTTAAGGGGAAAGGGTTGGCTTGGTAATCTATGTTTGGGGATTTGTCAGTTATGGTGATGTAGCAAAGGAATTTAGGATGTTAGGCTGAAGGAGATAAACTATTTATTCAGGTCAGCATTTTTGTAATCGAGTTGAAGTGTAGGAAAATACAAAGAACTGGTAAATATGTGTTATTATCCATAACAACAGTAAAAATAATTAACATGGATTTTGACCCAAGAGCTATTGTTGATACATTTCTACTACTGTAGGTTGTTTTGTTTTACTGTCATCCAATATGTTTGCAGTTGGAGGTAAATATAATGCAAATCTATATATCTGCATATAATACTTTGCATACTATTCTAAAATGATTCTGATGCCTATAAACAAAAAAGCATATTGGAAACAAATTTGTTTATGTTTTCACAAAAATAAATTTTAAGCCAATCCATTGTCTGAGCTTCTTTTTTTTTGTGGTTGTTTTTTTTTTTTTTTTTTTTTTTTTTTTTTTTTTTTTTTTTAGATATTTTTCTTTCCCAGGTTGGGGTTTTGTTTTTCTTTTAAAAGAAAAAATGTCAACACAGTTTCTGACATTCCATCCAAATATATTGCCATACCCGATGTACCACATCAGGTGGTCGAATAGAACAGTCCCTTTTTCAGTGTAGGTGCTTTTAGCCATTACCTGGAAATTTATAAGCCCTCTACACTTTTCAAGTTTAAGTTTTCTATTTGAGTTTTTATTGCTTTATTACCATTTTGCGTTATTCTAGTTAATTTTGATTATATTTCAGTTCTTATGTGTTTCTTGTCTATCCTCCTGTGTCAGTCTCCTTTTCCCCTTACCC
>NW_015150602.1:391005-403827 GCF_000732505.1 Cyprinodon variegatus
CACCGGAGCCAGTGTGAGCAAGGGGTTAGCTCCCTTCTAGATTCCTCTGTTCACACCTGCTCCCAATCTACTGATTAGCCTGGTATTTATTCTGTCCTTAAATACACCTCCTGTTCAGTCACTGTTTTCTGGTTCGTCGTCATCATTTCTTCCCCTTTGAGGGAGTTTTCTGGTTTTCTGTATTCTTGGGGATTCTGTTTGTGGATTTTTGCTTCTGATGAACCAACAAACAATTAAATCTGCAAGTAACTACCTTTAGCTTCATTCTCTGGATTTGGGTCTTTCTCTTAAACCTCCACCCAACCTAACAACTTTCTTAGATATAAGTTTGTGATTTGAGGTAGGACTTAGATTACCCAATGAGTCTTGAAAGGCCAGTACTTGGGCTTAGCAACAACAATTGGTGGATTTTTTTTTTTTTTTTTTTGCAGTGTTCTAAATTCAGCTTATCTGCCATCAGGGCCTGAGGTTAAATTTTGTTATCCACCTGCCACCTCTAAGATTCCTTAGAAATCCTCTGTGAATGCTACTCCAGTACACGGCCATAGAAGTAGCTTCATTACGGAAAAGCTATTTGAAGTAGGAAAAGGAGACTTTATGACAATGCTTCAGATAAATGTATTTAAACCTGGGTGTTCATGTCAATAATAAACTGGACAGGACTCTAAACACCGACACCCTGTACAAGAAGGGCCAGAGCCACCTCCACCTCCTGAGGAGGCTGAGGTCCTCCTCTACGCTGTCATCTGCTGGGCCCCTGGCAGCGCAGAACAGGACAGAGAGAATGAACAAACTGGTGAGAAAGGCTGTTTCGGTTCTGGGCTGCACACTGGATGCAGTGGAGGGTGCTGTCCAAGTTTACATCCATCATAAACAGCACGTTCCAACCTCTGCACCAGTCTGTAGAGGAGCTGAGCAGCTCCTTTAGTGAAAGACGTTTACACCCTGTTTGTAAAAAGGAGCGCTACCGCAGGTCATTCATCCCTGCTGCAACCAGACTCTACAATTTGACACTAACTTGGCAATTATTTGTGCAATGTATAATGTGCAATTATTATTTAATACCCTGTGCAAAAACCCATTTCTCTATATTTGACACCCAGTGCAATAACTATATATGCATAAATATCCATCTATATAAATACCTATGTGCAATTACCATGTATAAAAATCCTGCTATTAAAAACAAGAAAAGAAAGTCAAAATGTGGACACACTGTATACTGTATATATCCCATGCACCCTTTTCTTCCTTTGACCCCTTCTTCTTCTCTTTTTGATTATCTGACCTGATGTAACGAGTCAATTTCTCCACTGTGAGATCAATAAAGTCACTAATCAATAAACTAGTAACAACACTACTCCCCAACACTGGCTATGTCATTGGTCAACAAGAAAACTCTTGCTCAGCATTGTGTATTGTCTAGTTGGTTATCCACCAACAATGCACTTAGATGGACAGTTTCACCAATCACAAACGTTACCCGTATTTGGTGGGTTGGTGGGCACAAACTTCTTGCCCTGTCTGCTGTAATTCAGATGTTTTTTTTTTTGTTTTGTTTTTTTTTGTTTCCCACATATAGATCCACTCACATAGACACACACAGTTTCCCCAGGATTTATATTTAAGCTTACTTTTCTAATCAAGAATTGGTCAAAGAGAACATACAGCAGTTGTGCTTTATCTTCTTTGCTTTTATAAAGCAATTATGAGTTCCAGGCTCCTTTATCTTTTGGTTAATTTTGTTATATTTCCAACTGCCTTTCAGAGCAGTTGAAACATAAAGCACACAAATATTACTCTTGAATACTTATACCGAGATAAAATAAAATTAAAAAACAATACAAACAAACAGGTAGTAAATCCTGGATCTTTTGAAGGAACACTTTCCTATGATCTTAACATCAGAAGATCCCATGAACACAATCTTAAATTTCTCCCAAAACCAGTTTCACCTAAAGTTTAAACTTTTTCCATGCATTCCTAACAATTTCATTATCAGACCTGTCAACAAATCCTTATATATATATATATATATATATATATATATATATATATATATATATATATATATATATATATATATATACAGAAATTCCACACATAACTTCATTATATTTGGCACTGTTGCTCCCTGTGCATGCATAGGTACTCTGACTTCCTTCCACAATCTAAAATCACAATCTAATTGTACTCTAAAACTTCACTTAGGCATGAGTGTTTGTGAAGGCATGGTTGTTGATTCAGTGTGTTTTTTTTGCTGCACTGTGTTGGGGTGACAAACTGATCAGAGTCCACTCTGCTTCTTGCCTAATGAGATGGGCACTAGCCCCACTGTAAGCCCACAAGGACTATTGGGTTTATATAATGCCTGGCATCCATGTTTTATTATAATTCACTGTATTTATATAATGTGTACTGTACTTATATAATAACCTCATGAAATATTCAAATATTATGACCCAGACAAAGCTGAAATAAATGAAGGCAAGAGTCTGCTAGTAAACACAGTTTAACTCAATTTGATTTGATTCAGTTATGTAGTGCCACTTAAAAACATATTTCATACCAAGGCACTTTACAGTTAATTCAAAGAAGAATGAAACATTAATTTGACACAAATATCCACATCTCATAGCTGATGACTGCTTTTCATCTTGTCCTTTGATTTTAAATAAATCTGGGGCAACAGAAAGAGGGGCATTCGCAGTGACTGATGTATGCTCATGTCAATAAATATTTACTGCGCTGTATCTTAGCAATGAAAATCAGAGATGCAGTATCTTTTAAGTAAAAATTGGTCAATTCTACATGGTTAACCTGCCTGTGTAAATTCTGTCACCTGGATCATGGCCATTTCTGTAGTGCAAGCTGTCAGAATTAACAAAGAGTCTAGACAGGTGTGAGAACGTTTGTAGAAAAAGCTTTGAGAAAGTCTGGTTGCCTCTAAATTAAACATGGTTTAACATGTAAATACAAGGGGACATGCACATTTTAATTGGAAAAGACAGTGCAAACCGCCTCAGTCATCTGTTATCAGCTCGATTACTTTCCCTGAGTTTTTTGGATAGCTTTTAACAACATAAAGCTTTCAAAACATCAGCTGTTAAGGATCAAGAGGACTTCTAAACACACTCAGGAACTCCAAGGACCCATTTACTGGAAATTACGAGTGTGTGAGTGCTGGTGTATGTGTGTAAAAGTTTGGGTGGAGAGCCTCTAAATGGTTTCTTGTGTTCGGCCCTAGCACCAGCACACGTTATGACATCATAAACACCCTTGCACGCACGTGCGCACACGTGCACAAACTCATCAGCTCCAGGACTTTAAAGGAAAAGGATAAAAAATCTTGCAAGCTGCAGGGTCCGCATTTTAAGGCGGGCGCTCTGATATGCACTAAGTTTTAGAAATTCTGCCAGAAGTATAGCTATCATGTTTTGAAATCATCTGGAGTGGTTTAAATGTAGGCCTTGTTGGGGTTATAGTTCATTGTAAAAAATGCAAGCCTTTTTTTAATCCACACCAAGATCACTTAGGGGTGCTATGGGTATCTAGTCGATTTAATACTGTTAAAAACACCATTATATAAGCTTTAAATCTGCAAAGAAGGTGTTTGTTTCTTCTATTTAACATATTACAAAACAATAGTCATAAGTTCCATATTGCTTTTTCAATTCAAAACAAAAACAAGGCTTTGATGGGCTACTGTACAAAACCTTGAACTCAAATGCTATTCCTGAAATTTTTGAATTGAAAAAGCTTCCTGGATGGGAAGAGAAATGTCTTGAAATTTGGAAACAAAGTCCAGTAGATTGTTTTTAATTTTCTTTTTTTCGGGGTACAGTCATGCACAGCGACCTTTCATGGGTCAGGATTCAGCTGAACGGTAGTACTACAGACCAGTGGTGTCATAAGTACACCAATTTTTTTTTGTTTAAGTAGAAGTATAGATGCAGTTTAAAAACACTCTGGTAAAAGTTGAAGTATCAATTTGACCTCTTTAGTCAAGTAAAAGTGAAAAAGTATGTGCTCCAAAAACTACTTAAAGTATAAAAGTATAAAGTAACCTTTAAAAAAAAAGCCAGATGCAACTATATGAATTGAAAGCTCAATTTTTCAATTATTTCGAAAAATTCTTTGAGATAGGGCCAAGGATGAGGGAGGTCTTGTTGGTCTCCGTTTCCATATCCCGATACGCTCACGCCTGTGTTCGACCTTTCAGACATTTCAACATCTTTTTCTGAATCCGACATTGCAGCATGGCATAGACAATTCACGTTTGGAGTTTGAAGAACACCTGCTTGCTTCTGATGATTTCCTTTAGCTAACCAATGAGTGTTTGCGTTATATGACTCATCCAATCACACTAGTTTTCATTAGATGTGGATGGTGCCTATGATCTGCATTGGATGGCGCACATGACGTGAAATAAATATTTAAAAACATTAAACCAGGGGTTACCAATTAAAAATCAGCGAGGTCCAAATAAAGAAAATCATCAACCAGTAAAGGTCTGGAGACATTTTTAATGGTCTGTTACTTTAAACAGAATTTAACACTGAAATAAAATGCAGGTGTTTATGCATCCATGTTATAAAAAATATTTTTTTTAAATAGAAAATTTTTCCATTTTAAAACCTAAAATGTTAGGTCTTTCAGTTTGGTATATACGTAGGCAATTTCCTGGTTCACATATTTTTTAAAACACCTTCTTTTTTATGTCTTAATGAGAGCAGTGGGCTTTAGGCTGTGCTGCAAGGCTTTAAACCTGGGTTTAACAGGCGACAAAGCTATTCTCAAGCACATATCAAGGTGATCATTTTGAGCCTGGATCCATATTTATATTTGATTCTGTTCATGGTGGGGAATCCTGCTTCACAGCAGCAGGTTGAGCCAAAAATCCTCTAAATGTTTAGGCGCCGCTGCAGTCCGGCTGGTCAAGATCCACTATTGCAATCGCAACAAACAGGAAAAAGAACGTTGTCAAATTAAAATATAGTAACAACAGATAGGTAATTACATATTAGAGGATAATTCTTATAAATTTCAAAAAACTAACACAGTTTATTTAAAAGATTGGATGCAAACTACTGGTACTTCAACAGACCAGGAAGCAGATTTCTCATCTCCATCAGAAACCGCACATATGCTGGATTCTGATGGGGATTTTTTTTATATGTCATATTAAATTAAGAGTTCATTTCTGCATGTTTGGCTCCCTCGAATTTAATTGCGCATGCCCTCCTGGAGCTCTGAGGAAAAGTGCAGCAATACAGTAGGAACAGCGGAGGCTGTAGGCTTAGCTTTTCGCAGGAGTTCTGGAGCGAAGCGGGGCGGGTTGAGACAGAGGATGTGGGATTTCAGGGTAACAGGAGAAGCGGCGCAAGTGAAGTTAGAAGCTGTCGTCAGACAACATGCGGTAATTTATAATCGTTTGATATCGGGTTGGGTCCGGATTAGCCAGCAGGTGGGTCCGGATCCGGACTGCGGGCCGCTAATCCTTGACCTCTGCATTAAACCGAAGCCAAGAGTAACGAGTAATGTTTGTTTTAAACTACCTGTGTATACTTGTGTGATAATGTAATGAGTAGAAGTCAGAAGTAGGAGGAAAAATAATTAATGGAGTAAAGTATAGATACCTAAAAAAGTTTACTTAAGTACAGTAACAAAGTATTTGTACTTCGTTACTTGTCACCTCTGCCACAGACCCATAAGAAAGCAGATTCCCAAGCATCAGTCCTTCATACGTTGATCACCTCCTGAGATCTCCTGGGTTGGAGGAAACTCATTTTCCTTTATGAAAGGTGGCAACCCTACAACTTACAGACTTAGCTAAATTCTTTTGCCCGATGACCTTTCCGCCACATCACTATTGGACCTGACATTCCTAGAGAGTTACTTACATTTATTCCTTAAAAGCCTGAGTAATGTTTCCAAGGACGCACACCCAGATAATGTCACTTCCTTGATACAAATGTTATCTTTAAAGCTTTTTCACCAAACAAAATGTTGAGATATTCTTAAAGTAACCAGGACTAATTGTTTTTTTTGTTTTTTTTGGTTAAGGAACATTTTTTACATAGTTTATTATGGAATAAAAGACATAATTCGACAATAACAACTAATTGAGTGTGTGATTGAGTGAATACAGGCTTTTCTTAAGTAGACTTTCGCCAGGACTGGGAGTAACTCGGGACTGCTTTTCTCTGCCAATAGCACAAGGGAGCCTCTTCTGAGCTGCAGTTTATCCAGTGCATGCAAGTATAAACCAAATATAATGACTACAGAAGCACCAAGGGTGCTTAGCTTTCCTTCACTGCCTGTCACTGAACACACACGCTGTTAAACTGCCTAAAAGGAGAAAAACGGATGAAAAGAAGAGGGAAGCGTAACAGTGAGAAAGGAAAGAAATCCCACGTGAAAATTGGCACAACTTACTCCAGGTTTTCTGGTGCCTAAGACAAGATTTTCGTCTTAAAACTGGTTGTAGTTCTGTTAAACAGGTAACTTCTAAATTTTTATTCTTAGTTTATAGATATGTGTAGATATGTGTTACTTTCTGCTTTAGTAACATTTTATCAGTGACTGTTGGACGGCTGATACGGTGCACTGGAAGATTATTTACGAGTTTGAGGCGTGTGTTTAGTCTTGTCCAGGACTAAACACAAGGAGGTTTTTTCTCAAGGAAAAGAAAAAACAGTTAGGGGCGGGGCTTACAGTTCATACTTTAAACCAATCCCATTCTGACTGTATGATCTGGTTGAATTTTCTCCGTAAAGTGCCTTGAGATGACATGTGTTGTGAATTGGTGCTCTGGGATTTCCCTCTGCCTGAGTGTGGATGCTGTCTGTTGGCTTCTAGAGATCCTTTTTTACGTCCCTCCATAGTGTAAGGACTCCACTGTCAGCAGCAGCAGCAATTGATATAAATGTCTGCCTTTAATTAAGTCAATGTATCAATGTATAAACTGACTTTAATAAATATAGTTTACAGAAACAATGTGTGGTTATGCTGTATATAGCTAATATGTAATTTACCTGATTTTGTTATGATAAAAGATAGATAGTTTTTAAATTGTTTTTAGCAGTTATTGTAAATGAATCATGCAGTTATAAAGCAACAACTCTGGCCAGGTGCAGTTTGATGAATAAAAATCTATGATATGCTTATTAAAACTCTTAATGCTAAGTAATCTATTTTACTTTAAATGTAAACGGACCCTTAACCCCACACTGATCCCCAGGTGCCGCACAATGGCAGCCCACAGCTCCCCAAGGGGATGGGTTAAATGCAGATAGTGAATTTCATTGCTTTTTACTTGTGACAGTGTAATAACAATTTAAAAAAAGCTGGAGAAAAAAAGCTGGAAAAGAGGCTTAGATGATCTACTATTGTGTTGTGTCGAATGTGGGCAGATTTTAAATATTGTGAATGCCATTTCACATCAATTGTGGATTCACTCAACAAATATTTCTTTGAGGGATAAAACAGATTAAATCATAAATCTCATGATTATTATTTGATAAATTTTCATTTCATGGGGACAATAGAAAGCAATATCCACCAACTGATTTACAGATCATTTTAGCCGGGCATCCAGCCAATGTTAAGGTACATAGTTACTTGGTTTTCTTTCTCGACAACCAAAATCTGATCATATAGCCTGGTTGGAAAGGTAGTTCGCAACTCAACCATCATTAGATATCTTACATTTCTTACATCAGTCCATAAGAACAGTCTGGATATTTCTGGAAATTCTGTTAATCTAGGGACTAAATTCTGTTAATCTAGGGCTTAAAACTTTCATAATAGGTTTATAAACAGCCTGTATCGTAGGCATGACAAGCCTATGCTTGGTTGGATGTGCTGTATAGACGGCAAGCCCTGCAATGCAACTACCAACCATTTTATTAGGTACACCTTCCTGGTACATCACTGGCTTCTGAGATATCTTGCTTTCTAGATTTACTGGAAGGTTGAAAGAAATCCTCTGAGACTTTGGTCCAGTATTTTCAGCTGCCCGTCCATGATGCAAGTCTCGATATTTTCTAAGTCTGTACAACTTGATGGAGATCTGGTGACTGTGGATGATATTGGTGTCCAGAACACTAACTAATGACTTCAAGTGACCAGGTTGGGATACTTTGAGTTTTATGGTGTGTATTCCACCTAAAAATACCACAAAAGTGGTGTAGATTATGAACATAAAGGGACATAGATTGCCATCAAGAATACCAAAGTTGTTTGGATATTTTAAACAATGCTGTATTTGTTAATTTGTTTCAGGAAATTATCCCCCATACCATTATACCACCACCATCTTCGTGAAATGTGGATCCATGCATTCAAGACCTAACAGAGCAGGCAAAATCTTTCTGTTCTCTATCTTATTGTAGCCAGATTTTTCTGTTTTTGGGTGAAATGTTATGTTCTGGTTTTTAATTGTCTTTAACCACTGACCAGTTGAGTTTAGGCCTCAAAGGCAACTATATGTATAAATCACTGCAATCTGTTTAGGCAAACAAAAGATTTTTGTAAATATCTTCATATCAGATTCAGCTTTTCAAAGTTGTGGTGTTGGGCTGCAGTTATGCAATATTTTTTTTTTCTGATGATAGACATTTAGTTTAAAGGTACACAACATGTTTAGAAAAAAGTACATGGCCCTCACTTGGCAACTGAACTAAAAAATTATGTGGAAATCAAATTAAGACCGAATTTGATGTGGTCCCTGTCAATGGAAGAGGGTCATATGAGGTCCAGCTGGCTCAAAGTATGAAAGCATAAAGCGGGTCACCACTCTGCAGGTTATAGACAATAGTTTAGGTCAGACTGAGGAACTGATAAACAATAAAGTGAGGGATGTCCAGGAGAACAACCCTCTGTCAGATTTCTCAGGTCTCTCTGGGTGGGCCTCGGGAAGCATTGAAATTTAAATCATGGCTGTTTGACTGGTGTTATATACAGTCACTCTCAAAAGCATCAGTGCAAAGGATGTTTATATGGCCAGCAGAAGTCATAATGTGTTGAGTTATGCTCCCTGTGCTTTAGGGGTTTTGTTCATGTAAGCATCTGCTATAAAAGCCCTTCATCCCTTCTTCTTTTAAATATGTTTACAATTATCCAAAAACAAATCATAATTGCATATCTGTTCTGGACTTTTTTTCCCATATATATTTTTTTTTTCATTGTCATTATTCATACCTGAGTGATCAGCAAATCTTTGTATATTAAAGCGCCATCTACTTGTATTGGCATTCCTGATAAGATGTGCCATAAGACATAATAATGAATTATTTTTTGGAGTAGAATCTGTTTCTTTGATTTATCTTTCAAGTTTGATGATCACTCTTTATTTCACACTTTATTTCAAACTTGAGCTCAGGGCCCATCTAAATACGTTTTTATGTGAAATCGAATTTGTATCCCCAGAGAAAAAGGAAGAAAGTGTTACAAATAACAAGCCCTATAAGCTCAATTCAGAAATTGAAGTTCAAATTTTAAAATGTATTCAATTCCATTTATTGAGGCTGATCAGAAACAATCTGTCCATAAAGTGGGATTCCTCCCCCCTGTTAAATATGTTTACTTACATTAAAGGTTTGATTTCTCAACAAAAAAAAAAGATTCAGTGCAAGGTTATTGTCACGGTTTGGCTGTGGTTAGTGGACCCAAATGCAGAGGCTGAGAGGAATGGGTGATTTCTTGAAGTTTTTTTAAATTAACAAACACAGGTAACAGAGGCAGGAATCCAATAATCCAAAAATCCCCAAAATCCAAATTAGAAATGTAAAACAAACCAGAACCATGTAGACATCAGGGGAAAACAATTATGAGGAGCCAGGGCAAGACGAGGTGAGATGAGGTTAGACGAAGTTATACAAGTAAGACGAGGAACCAGCACTGAGGAACTGCACAAGGAGAGTACTTATGGTAGACTGAACAAAGAGAGAACTAATGAGCAGATTGGGAGCAGGTGTGAAGAGAGCAACAAAGGAAGGAGCTAAGGAAAAGGAGATCAACACAAGAGGGCAGCAGAGGGAAACAAATAAAAAACCTTACAACTCAAATATATCCAGAAAATACAACAACATAGAAATTAAACCAATAAAACTAGAAAACATGGAGCAAAGAAAAACATAACAGAATCAAGACTGTGACAGATAGTGGTGCAGTAAAAACATTGAGGAATACTTAAAGCCATAGATCATTTTGTGCAAAGAACAGATCATATTTGATTATTTTATCACACTTACAGTAACTTGTTGAGGTGTGACACACCTTTCAAAAGTATTCAAATCATATTCAATATTATGTCAAATAGCAATTGTTATTATTATTTTTGAAAGACTAATACAAAGATGTAAATCATTATAATAGGTGACAAAAATAGAAACAGTTTTTTTTAAATATATAACTTGAAAATCAAGAACTACGAGTAAAAGTCTGCTGCGTCTCTCTAAGTGGTGTACGTCTACAGACCAACTGTTTTCCTTCCATTCTTCTAACGGAAAGCAAACACGCACAGATTAAACAATCAGCATCTAAGCACCAATTTTTAAGTCTTACCACACATTCTCAACTCTGTTTGAGTATGATTTTTGACTGGGATGTTTTAACACAAATTTGTAGCCGTTCATCTACTTAGAAAGGATCCTACCTGATCAGTGGATCCATTACCTTTAGACTTTGATGTTATTCTAATTAATTTTTAATTAACCTTTAATCTTTATGACTAAACCTAGCGAAGCTCCATCCCTGGCTTATCTTCCATTTTCCCTCTATTTAAAATTTTTTGTCTAAGTTTAAATCAATAGGCTTTTAGATGCACTTTATTTTACGTAGCAGTGTTGGCATAAAGAGGCAGGGGGTTATATATAAAAATGCCTTTTCAGGTGTTTCATTTGCAGATAAACCTAAGTGGCATTCACAGAACTATGAAGACTGAGATCTTAACATGGCTTTCATTTACAAGTTGGGATACTTTCAAAGGCAATTATTATTTATTTATTTTTTTAAAGCTGCTGAATAAATATGCATTCTTGGACCATGTATGCATGGAAGTCATTTATTTCTATCTGTATTGTGAGAGATTGTGAGTAAGGGGTATTTATACTTTTTTAAGACATCTGTCTTTTATTGTACAAGTTTTGTTTTTTATGGATTAGCAGAAAAGGGAATTCTAAGAAAAAGACATGGATTAAATCCACTGTGCTCCACCCTGTGGTGTTTACATGGCACTTTTAAACAGATATGTTTTAATACAGTTGCTTCTGCTTTTTGTTCTCTTCCACACGGATAATGCTCTCCCTAGGTGATGCCTCCAGCTCCGCCTGATGGACTCTGAGGTAATGCTTCTAGCAGAGACGGAGAGGTTTGAGAGGGAGGGGCGGGGGCGTGTGAGGGGCGAGGTGGACCTTTTTGTGTCTTGCAGCTGTGGGTCCTACATGTGTTGTTGTATTTGTTGCCAAAGCACTGAATGGATGTGTCATCAGACTGTTTCAACTCAGACACTCCCAGCAAATATGGAAAGAAAGTCCAATTTCATTTGATAATCAATTCTCCTGACATGCATTTTCTTCCATAGATGCTGCAGAAGGTTTGATTTCCCCCAAATGTTACAATCCTTGGAGAGGAAGGAGTCTCTATCCTTTCAGTTCATTTTTACTCTAATCCTCTGCACTACTCAACCTAAGATCCTTTGATAACAAGAGGGCTTCATTCAGATCCAAGTGAAACCTTAGCGCTGCATTGGCCTCAATTTGGCTCTGATCTGCAGAAGGAAATGTCAAAACTTCAGTGACAGGGATTTAGAAGCTAGTCTCCTGGAATGCACTGACATGCCATACATTTGTGACTTTTACTACAGCTGAAGAGGTCTAAAGAATAGATAAGCCGACCATAAAAATTACTTTTGAAAAGCCATTTAGAGAAAATCAAAGGAGGTATCTTCAGTGCTAAGCAGGATTTACCTACACTTGGGATTGCCAATGGTAAATATGCTGGTGAAGATTCTTAGTCATCCCTTAAAAGTAAAAAAAAAACAATCCTCTGGACTTGGAAACAAAAGTCTAGTGGATTGTTTTTTAAACTTTTACGGAAAAAAGGTATAATACTCACTTTTTATTTATTTATATATTTTTTTTACAAAATGTAATGTTATGTCATAGACCAACATAAAGCTGTTAATGAAAAAACAAACACATACTTTGCAAAGTAGTGTCTTATGAATATCATAGAGAAGCCAAAGCAATATGTAAAGATCTTGCAGAGCACAGTTTGATCCATTACCGACTACATTCTTGCTAGATATTGACATTTACAGAAGCATCCTGAAGGCCCTGCAGGTAACCACCAAGAAAAGACTTATTTGTTTTAACAAAACCTGTAGGAGAAGCTATGAACATGTGTAACATGTTGCTCTGGTCAGCTGATGCCAAGACTGCACCTGTGTTGGATGTGATCAACAATTAAATGGATGTTATTATTGGTTATCAGTCCCATAGAAGGGCTTCAGACTGCGCCTCTTCTTATGACTGATAATATGCAGCTTACGGTTGATAACAGCCACCTTGGTAGGGTCTATACCATAAGTTCCATTTAAAATGAACCTACTTTATACATTTGATCTACTTTATTTACCTACTGTCAGTCTCAGAACAATAGGATCCAGTATTCAAGGAGGAAAAACAGTTAGATTTCTCAAAACATTTATCGAAATGGAGCTGCAGTGAACAGTCAGCCTCTAAGGCAGGTTAGTGACCAAGTCTATCAGCAGATGGATGATAATAAACGTGTGAGTCACCAACCTGGTGTAATAGT
>NW_015150602.1:404505-469484 GCF_000732505.1 Cyprinodon variegatus
TACAGTGTGAGCAGGTAGATCGCATCAGAGCGTGATGATGGAAAAAATCGCACAGTGTACGGCATAAACAAACTAGGAGAGGATCTTTGTCCATAAGCTTTCAGCCAGAGCTACAGTGGCTTTAGATGCATCCCTGCTTCAGCAATCCTGATCACTGGATCATTGGTGGGATTTGTTAGAACCTTATTGCAAGCCGAGGATGTCATTTTGTTATATGGATCCAGTGTCTTTAAGAAAAAATATAAATGTTAGAAGACATTTTTCCTGGAGGAATTAGGTTTCATGCCCTTCTTTTACATTAAAACTTATCATAGTGCATGTTGGAGCAATCTAAGCGTATGCGGGAGTGTTCACATGCACTTACCAAGGGCTGGAGTTCTACATGTTTGAGATGTGGCGTCCTTTATCTAGGAAGTCCATGTTCATCCTGTAATCAAAGGGTTGCTAGTTAGACTCTTCGCTCTGTCCGTCTCAGTCTCTGGGTCCTTAAGGAACATGTTCCACCCAGTTTGACTGCTGTTGGTGGTCAGAGGGTCTGGTCCTACTGATTGTCAGTTGATTCTGTCCACCTGCCCCAGAACAGATGTGGCTTCTATGAAGCGTACCATTGTCAGTGTATAAATAGGTCTTTAGATTTGATAAAGCACTATGCAAGTCCTGGCCTTTTACAATGAGCTGCACAGCTGATTTGAAATTAGTTTTTCAGCATGGCATCAAGTTTTGAGATCCTGATTCTGTCATTTTGAATTGTCTGTGCTGCTGAAACAGAATAATATCTAAAATATACAGGACAGCTGAGAGCTGACTGTGGACACTGCTGGTCTAGACCTATATCCAATAGGATATGTGGTAGAGCTTAAAAACTGATGTTCACTGACAGCCTCCAGTCAATCTAATATTACTCAAGTTCTTTGTAAAAAAAAAAAAAAAAATGTTTGAAAGAGCAGCAGATATGTATTTAGGATAAATATGTAAAACCACTGGACTTTGTTTCCAAGTTTGAAGACTTCTTCAAATTTGAAAAAACAAAGTCCTGTGGATTGTTGTTTTTTATGTGCAAAAGAATTTAAGATAAAAGATGAAATAAAAAATCTAAAAAAAAAAAACAACAACAAAAAAAAAAGATGTAGAATAGTCAGTGTATGTGCAACGCTACTCCTGGTTACTACAGATGCAAATGTTGTGCTACTGCTATACCGATATTCTTTGCATAATATGAAAAAAGGGTTTGTGGACATGTTTATGGCTGTAGATTTTGTGTGTCCCTGTTGGCCCTGTCATGGGCTGGGTGGCCTGATTAGCTGTGACCATGCCTCTTTGCAGCTAGGACTGCTGAAGAAGGCTGACACTTGCACAACAAACGTCAGTGGATCACCGAAAGAAAAGAAAATCCAGTCTTATATCCTTTCTACTACATTACTTTTAGACACTCTTTAGCAGTTGCCCTCCGATACAAACAATTGTTTTCTTACTGTGTGTTTTTAATATGTTGCTACATCTCTCCTGAAGCAGTTCTATTTGCAAAAACTGCATTTGCTTTATGTGACAATTAGTCTCTCAGCAAACCATTTTCCAAAGACATATTTACAGTCTGTTTCCCATAGCAACAGATACACACAGTGTGCAGCTGTGGCCACAGATGACCAGCGTGTTAAAAAGTGGGCCAGTTGCTCCCTCTGGTGGCTGGACTTAGAACATGTGTCACATTTAAAATTGATATAAGCTGATTATAGGCCTAAATATTTTCTATCATTTCAGCATTTCTATGAGAGATTAATAGTTTAAAGTATTATTTTTCACATGGATGATTTATTACATAGATTTTCTAATGTACAGTAAATTAGGTCTAATAGTTAAAACTTTCAACAGATTTTTATATAAATCCAGAATTTAAACTATTTGTCCAGTTTGCAACACATAAACACACAATAACTGTTAAGGTACTGATCCTTTCACAAGTTTAAGATAAACTAGATGTTTTTTGTAAACATCTGTACATACCTGGCTGGATGTTTGGCCATCCCTCCTGAAATGCTAGTGCCCATTTTAACAGGTTGATTTCCTAACATAGACCCAACTTTTAAACATAGTGAAGACATACAGTATGGTTTGAGGTTGGTTCCCTCTCTGAGAGATAATGTTAACAAGATACTTCATTTCAAAACCAGTAACGAAGTCTGGTTTGGACCATTTTTTTTTTTTGTGTGTGTCAAAGTTTCATCCATTTTGGTCATTCAAGATAAAGCTAAATAATCTGGACCACTGTCTTCAATATTCCCCAATATATTGGGGATAAGAACACTCCTGTATCATGATACTACCTCTACCATGCTTGAAAACTATTCATTTACCATCATAAAAAAAAAATCCAACTGATGACAAGCTATTGAAAACTTTAGCTGTAGTTATGATGCTATAGAAACGGTAAATCTTGTCTAGAAGCTCCTTCAGAGTAGTTAGTTAGTTAGTTAGTTAGTTGGATTAGACCCTGCAAAGTTCCTTTTGATGGTGCAGGCAGGTAAAAAGGTTCAGTATGTTCAGTGTTTCCTTCCTATGACCCACAGCAAATAAGACTAAACCGATTATCAATAGTTAAAGAACTCAAATGATTGATGAAGGCCCTTTGGACCAACGTGCGCTTTCAGTTTATCTTCCTGATTAGACCACCAGGTTTAATGTTACTTCTGGTACCTAAATGGCTAAACATTGACAATTAAAGGGTAATTTTATTTTACCCCAGGATACACAACAGATATCTTTTCTGTGTTACAATTTTGAAACAAAAAATAAGATTTCAACCATTCACAATGATTTCACTCCTTGTATTGTCCTGGTGTTACTCATGCTGACGTCCCATCATGGCTTACTGGAAACCCTCTTTAATGTTATTAGTAACACCTGCACTCATCCTACTGTGCTAACTTTTACCCTGCACTGTTAAAACACCTATTAAACAGGGCAAAAAAATAAAAAAAAAACAGACAGGCTTAGTTTTGAGGTATTGTGGCAAACTTATTCTCATTATGGCTGCGAAACACTGGAAAAGGCTTCACCTTGAGTGTTGCAAGGTTTAGCTCTGATTTGTCTAAAAAAAAAAAAATAATAATAATAATAATAAAAGGAATTGAACAGGCACAGAAACAGCTTCTTCAATAAACAGGTTGGACTCAGGTACTGGGGAGGTGGCCCGGTTTATTGGATTAAAGAAACACTGTATGAAATACAAGCTCATCATGGTGTTAATCATTACAAGTTACAGTATTTGACAAATCAAAACAGAAAGGTGCTACAGATATTATTATATGGATTTTAGTTTACTGGTACTCTAACCAAAAAAATGCATGTAAAATGGAGCAATAACATCTCTGATTCCTTTGGTGTGAGTAATGGTGTGCGTCAGGGTGGGCTTCTTTCACCTGCCTTGTTTAACTCTTACCTGTCAAAATATTGGTGATACTTTGGCCAATCACTTTATGTATGCTGAGGACCTGGCTGTTCCTCCAACCAGCAGTTCTGGTTTTCAGCAGTTACTGAATATCTGCTCTGATTATGGGTTGAGATTGTATATCAAGTATAATGCTAAAAAAAACTGTTGAACTAGTATATAGAACTAAAGCAGACAAACAACTTTGTTTCCCTGATTTTTTTTTCTGTGGCAAAAGTTATGTTTGTTCCAAAACTAAATATCTGGGTCACTACATCACAAACGAGCTCTGTGATGACAATGACATTTATCAGAAGTTTCGTCTAGATAAACATTCTGTGGAGGAGATTTTATATGTGCACTGATGAGGTGAAAATAAGCCTTTTTAAAGCTTACTGTAAAGGCTCAGACAGTAGGACCCAGGATTCAGTCAGACAGAACAGATGCCTTTTCAAAAGAAATGCTTTTATTGACTGCTCAGAATTGTGTGGCTCATCAGCTGGGACCGGTTTGCTGGAATGTCTGTAGAGATAGGAACTCAGTTTAGTGACCACGATACATGCATGTGTGAGCATGCATGTATCATGTGAGCATGTGAGTCTCTAACCTGGTTCTTAGTTCTGTCCGTGCTCAGAGGATGGAGTGGAAACCAGTCGGATGATTTCTTCACAGCTTGCAGCGGGAGCCGTCCAGAGAGTTCCAGGAGTGAGGCTGAGCAGATAGACGAGCAGAAGCCAGCAGGCGCAGAAGAGCAGTAGAATCCAGAGGGAGAATCCAGAGCAGGTGACTAAGCAGAAGCAGATATCCAGACCAGAAGATCAGAGAGACGAAGATGTACCAAAGGGGAAACCAAGACGGGGTCAGGGAACGGATCCAAGGTCGTTAACAGACAGAATCAAGCAGAAACAGACTGGAACAGAGGAAAACCAAACTCAGGAGTCCAGAGGCAGAAGCAGGTCAGGATCAGACAATCAAAACACAATAGGGTATGCTAGAGAACACTCACACTGGGCTTGAATAACCTGGCACTGATGACTGTAAACAGGCAGCTTAAATAGGAGTTGGAACAGGAGGATCATATGAGAGCAAATGAAAACTGGGCAGAGCTAAGCAGGTGGAAGAAATGAACTAATAATCCAGTCATCAGTGCTAAGATCATGACACTTACTGTACATCCTTTTATGCAGCTCCTTCATGGTTTATATTTAAAAAAAGCTAGCATGCAGAAGCTTAAGATGGCTTAAGAAACAATCGTTCAACAGTGCAAGTGAGATGTGTTGTAACACACATGTCAGAACATTCCAGGCACTTGTGAGTGTTGTTTGAACGGTCTTATTGTAATGTTTTCACATCCCTCTCTCATTGCTTTATGATTGCGCTCTGTGGAAACATTTTTTTTTTGTGTGTGTGTGTCGGATTGTTATGTATCATCTCTTTGCGGACCATGGGTCTGTTGAATAAAACAATCAATCAATCAATCAATCAATCAATCAATCAATCAATCAATCAATCAGGGTCTTTTTTTGACACCTTAGAACAAGTTTGTTTAGCTAGGAGATCATAAGAACATACTGTTCATACATACAAGGTTTACACTTTTACCTAAGAACTAGTTTTAAAATCAAAGGTTTTGCGATTGATAACTAAAATCTATAAACTGGGCTGTTTAGTAAAGGAAGAAATAAAAAAAAAACTCATAGAGAGGAGAAAAAAACTGCTAAGTTTACGAGGAGAGCATATTCAGGTAAAGATAAAGCAGAGGAAATAGAAATACAACAGCCGTTTAACATAGTGATGCAAAAAACTCTGGGTGATTTCCCACACTAGACATAAATAACAATATAAAAGAATTCAGTAATTAATTTGCTCTTATATGATTTCATATATTGACTATGAGTCCTGCTTCACAAATTCAGAAGGCCACCCTGAACCTAATCTTAACTTTTTTTTTTTTACTTTTTATCTATAAAGTCTTTTTAATTTTGATGCTTTCCCACAACATTATATCCAAAATGACTCTAAACAGAACACAAATCCTCACAAAGCTTAACAGCAATCTCTTATAGGAAATATTTTAAATGTGAAAAAAGTATATTGCTATTCAGTCATATATCTATGAGGCTCTGACAGCAGTGAGATCTGTCATTACTGGCTAACCTAATGCTACTTTAAATTATGACTGGGTAATGCTGTACGATGGAAATCTACTTTTGACTTTTTGATTAGTCCATTTAAATGTATATTAAAGATGCATAACTCAAACAAATCAATAGGATTAAGCATCCTATTGGGATTGCAATAAGAGATCCAGATCATATGTGATGCTAAATTGATTGCTTCTGAGAAAAGGTCTTCAAGACAACTGTTTTAAGCCACATGTTTAAGCCTCCAATTACTTCCTAAATAGAAAGAGCAATGAGCCCACCATTGCTGTCCTGTCTGAGTGTGACTAAAGTGACTGGATGTCTCTCTTGAAAAGAAAGCTGCATATACATGAGGGTACGACTTGTCCAATGAGCAACTGATGCTAAAGCCCAGAGTCCATCCCATCTGGTACTTTTCCTTCTAGTTCTCAGTGATGTAAACCTGGATGGATGCTCAGCAGCTATTATGTTACTTTCCAGACAGTGACGAGAATTATATTGGAGTTTTTTTTCTCAGTAATGTTTGAGTACCTGAAAATACTTTCAACAATTATGACAAAGACTACATTAATTAAAGGAAGTCTTGTGATTGAAAAAAAGAGTTGTAAAAAACTGAAAGGAAAAGGGGATTATTTTTGAAAAAAGTATAATTTATTGATAAATATATACCGTATAAATAATATATATAAATAAATGATTCTGATAACTAGTGACATTTTTGGAATTATTATACCCTAATGTAGCTGATAGTTAACAGAGTTATTTGCTAATAAAACTATTTTGAGACACCATTAAGTACTTCATTGTATCTGGGTATTTTAGAGCAAATTTACCTTAAACTAAAGTCATTTTGATCCAGATGTTATGTATTTTGAGTTTTCCAGCCGACTTTTAAGTTACACAATTGTAATATAAATACCTTTTTGGATAAAAAAAACAACAACAAAACAAACCAAAAAAAAAAAAAAAACATATTAACCTATGGTTGGTATCCAAAACTTAAGATCTTTGAGATTTTTTATTGTCGTGTTTATTTTTGTTTTTTGTTGATTTTTTTTTTTATATGAAAATTAAAGGAATTTTTCTATGAATTTCAAGAAAAACTTTGCACACTTAAAGCAGCTGCCACCTAAGTCCACCTCATTTGAAAGTCAACTAATGGAGAGAAATGAACGATGAATGCTGATGAAAAATGGGAAACGAGGCAAGAGGCCAGCTGTGTTTCAAACCATCCATGTCATATCAATGTGACTATGATGAATTAAAGCAGAAAACTGCAAAAACTAAATGGTGTCTTCATTTCAGAGGGGGTACCATTTATCACGTTATGACTTTTCGGACTGCTTAATCAATTAATGCTCATGAATTAATCCATCTTAAGTATTTCCATAAAGCTAACAGTGGGTGTCATGTGAAAGTGGTGATTCATCAAAGCTAAACCATTTAAAAATCACAAAACTAGATTTAGAAGAAGGCTGTGTTTATTCTCATGCTCTCTCACTGTTTTTGTGCAGAACACAAACTATACATCAATGCTAAACTAGTAACATGTAAAGTTCCTTGTTTTTATGTATTTGCTTTTAATTTTCTTGTCCTTTACCTTTTTTAAATTAATTTCAAAACAAACAAAAAATTATAGTAGGAGCTAGAGAATGAGGTTTAAATTAGCTGAAAAAACCGAGATATTACCTTTAGTTTAATAATAATATGACATTAAATCTGACTATATAGTTTTAGGTATCATATATGTGATCAAAAATAATTTATATTAGTTTAATCTCAGAATAATGAGTGAGATAATGACTTTCTTCAAAATCCAACACTGCTTTAAAACTATTAGTGAAAGCTAAATAATGATTTCATTGTTTTGGAGGTCAGCTGTAAATCCATTTTAAAGCAGCACCTCAGCTACTATGATTCTTAAGTCACATCATGGAAAAATCAAAGGAAGCCAGTCAACATATCAGAAGAACTATANTTGATAAAGGGCAAACTTCCTAGTGCTTTAGCACCACCTAGTGTCTATGTGTGCACGCCCCTGGCTACAGATATTATTATATGGATTTTAGTTTACTGGTACTCTAACCAAAAAAAGCAGGAAAAAAGGAGCAATAACATCTCTGCTTCCTTTGGTGTGAGTAATGATGTGCGTCAGGGTGGGCTTCTTTCACCTGCCTTGTTTAACTCTTACCTGTCAAAATATTGGTGATACTTTGGCCAATCACTTTATGTATGCTAATGACCTGGCTGTTCCTCCAACCAGCAGTTCTGGTTTTCAGCAGTTACTGAATATCTGCTCTGATTATTGGTTGAGATTGTATATCAAGTATAATGCTAAAAAAAACTGTTGAACTAGTATATAGAACTAAAGCAGACAAACAACTTTGGCAAAAGTTATATGTTTGTTCCAAAACTAAATATCTGGGTCACTACATCACAAACCAACTCTGTGACGACAATGACATTTATCAGAAGTTTCGTCTAGATAAACATTCTGTGGAGGAGATTTTATATGTGCACTGATGAGGTAAAAATAAGACATTTTAAAGCTTACTGTAAAGGCTCAGACAGTAGGACCCAGGATTCAGTCAGACAGAACAGATGTCTTTTCAAAAGAAATGCTTTTATTGACTGCTCAGAATTGTGTGGCTCATCAGCTGGGACCGGTTTGCTGGAATGTCTGTAGAGATAGGAACTCAGTTTAGTGACCACGATACATGCATGTGTGAGCATGCATGTATCATGTGAGCATGTGAGTCTCTAACCTGGTTCTTAGTTCTGTCCGTGCTCAGAGGATGGAGTGGAAACCAGTCGGATGATTTCTTCACAGCTTGCAGCGGGAGCCGTCCAGAGAGTTCCAGGAGTGTGGCTGAGCAGATAGACGAGCAGAAGCCAGCAGGCGCAGAAGAGCAGTAGAATCCAGAGCAGGTGACCAAGCAGAAGCAGATATCCAGACCAGAAGATCAGAGAGACGAAGATGTACCAAAGGGGAAACCAAGACGGGGTCAGGGAACGGATCCAAGGTCGTTAACAGACAGAATCAAGCAGAAACAGACTGGAACAGAGGAAAACCAAACTCAGGAGTCCAGAGGCAGAAGCAGGTCAGGATCAGACAATCAAAACACAATAGGGTATGCTAGAGAACACTCACACTGGGCTTGAATAACCTGGCACTGATGACTGTAAACAGGCAGCTTAAATAGGAGTTGGAACAGGAGGATCATATGAGAGCAAATGAAAACTGGGCAGAGCTAAGCAGGTGGAAGAAATGAACTAATAATCCAGTCATCAGTGCTAAGATCATGACACTTACTGTACATCCTTTTATGCAGCTCCTTCATGGTTTATATTTTAAAAAAGCTAGCATGCAGAAGCTTAAGATGGCTTAAGAAACAATCGTTCAACAGTGCAAGTGAGATGTTTTGTAACACACATGTCAGAACATTCCAGGCACTTGTGAGTGTTGTTTGAACGGTCTTATTGTAATGTTTTCACATCCCTCTCTCATTGCTTTATGATTGCGCTCTGTGGAAACATTTTTTTTTTGTGTGTGTGTGTCGGATTGTTATGTATCATCTCTTTGCGGACCATGGGTCTGTTGAATAAAACAATCAATCAATCAATCAATCAATCAATCAATCAATCAATCAATCAATCAGGGTCTTTTTTTGACACCTTAGAACAAGTTTGTTTAGCTAGGAGATCATAAGAACATACTGTTCATACATACAAGGTTTACACTTTTACCTAAGAACTAGTTTTAAAATCAAAGGTTTTGCGATTGATAACTAAAATCTATAAACTGGGCTGTTTAGTAAAGGAAGAAATAAAAAAAAAACTCATAGAGAGGAGAAAAAAACTGCTAAGTTTACGAGGAGAGCATATTCAGGTAAAGATAAAGCAGAGGAAATAGAAATACAACAGCCGTTTAACATAGTGATGCAAAAAACTCTGGGTTGATTTCCCACACTAGACATAAATAACAATATAAAAGAATTCAGTAATTAATTTGCTCTTATATGATTTCATATATTGACAATGAGTCCTGCTTCACAAATTCAGAAGGCCACCCTGAACCTAATCTTAACTTTTTTTTTAAAACTTTTTATCTATAAAGTCTTTTTAATTTTGATGCTTTCCCACAACATTATATCCAAAATGACTCTAAACAGAACACAAATCCTCACAAAGCTTAACAGCAATCTCTTATAGGAAATATTTTAAATGTGAAAAAAGTATATTGCTATTCAGTCATATATCTATGAGGCTCTGACAGCAGTGAGATCTGTCATTACTGGCTAACCTAATGCTACTTTAAATTATGACTGGGTAATGCTGTACGATGGAAATCTACTTTTGACTTTTTGATTAGTCCATTTAAATGTATATTAAAGATGCATAACTCAAACAAATCAATAGGATTAAGCATCCTATTGGGATTGCAATAAGAGATCCAGATCATATGTGATGCTAAATTGATTGCTTCTGAGAAAAGCTCTTCAAGACAACTTTTTTTAGCCACATGTTTAAGCCTTCAATTACTTCTTAAATAGAAAGAGCAATGAGCCCACCATTGCTGTCCTGTCTGAGTGTGACTAAAGTGACTGGATGTCTCTCTTGAAAAGAAAGCTGCATATACATGAGGGTACGACTTGTCCAATGAGCAACTGATGCTAAAGCCCAGAGTCCATCCCATCTGGTACTTTTCCTTCTAGTTCTCAGTGATGTAAATCTGGATGGATGCTCAGCAGCTACTATGTTCCTTTCCAGACAGTGACGAGAATTATATTGGAGTTTTTTTTCTCAGTAATGTTTGAGTACCTGAAAATACTTTCAACAATTATGACAAAGACTACATTAATTAAAGGAAGTCTTGTGATTGAAAAAAAGAGTTGTAAAAAACTGAAAGGAAAAGGGGATTATTTTTGAAAAAAGTATAATTTATTGATAAATATATACCGTATAAATAATATATATAAATAAATGATTCTGATAACTAGTGACATTTTTGGAATTATTATACCCTAATGTAGCTGATAGTTAACAGAGTTATTTGCTAATAAAACTATTTTGAGACACCATTAAGTACTTCATTGTATCTGGGTATTTTAGAGCAAATTTACCTTAAACTAAAGTCATTTTGATCCAGATGTTATGTATTTTGAGTTTTCCAGCCGACTTTTAAGTTACACAATTGTAATATAAATACCTTTTTGGATAAAAAAAACAACAACAAAACAAACCAAAAAAAAAAAAAAAACATATTAACCTATGGTTGGTATCCAAAACTTAAGATCTTTGAGATTTTTTATTGTCGTGTTTATTTTTGTTTTTTGTTGATTTTTTTTTTTATATGAAAATTAAAGGAATTTTTCTATGAATTTCAAGAAAAACTTTGCACACTTAAAGCAGCTGCCACCTAAGTCCACCTCATTTGAAAGTCAACTAATGGAGAGAAATGAACGATGAATGCTGATGAAAAATGGGAAACGAGGCAAGAGGCCAGCTGTGTTTCAAACCATCCATGTCATATCAATGTGACTATGATGAATTAAAGCAGAAAACTGCAAAAACTAAATGGTGTCTTCATTTCAGAGGGGGTACCATTTATCACGTTATGACTTTTCGGACTGCTTAATCAATTAATGCTCATGAATTAATCCATCTTAAGTATTTCCATAAAGCTAACAGTGGGTGTCATGTGAAAGTGGTGATTCATCAAAGCTAAACCATTTAAAAATCACAAAACTAGATTTAGAAGAAGGCTGTGTTTATTCTCATGCTCTCTCACTGTTTTTGTGCAGAACACAAACTATACATCAATGCTAAACTAGTAACATGTAAAGTTCCTTGTTTTTATGTATTTGCTTTTAATTTTCTTGTCCTTTACCTTTTTTAAATTAATTTCAAAACAAACAAAAAATTATAGTAGGAGCTAGAGAATGAGGTTTAAATTAGCTGAAAAAACCGAGATATTACCTTTAGTTTAATAATAATATGACATTAAATCTGACTATATAGTTTTAGGTATCATATATGTGATCAAAAATAATTTATATTAGTTTAATCTCAGAATAATGAGTGAGATAATGACTTTCTTCAAAATCCAACACTGCTTTAAAACTATTAGTGAAAGCTAAATAATGATTTCATTGTTTTGGAGGTCAGCTGTAAATCCATTTTAAAGCAGCACCTCAGCTACTATGATTCTTAAGTCACATCATGGAAAAATCAAAGGAAGCCAGTCAACATATCAGAAGAACTATAGACTTTAGTGTGGGTTTTTTTCTTGGGTACACTATCAGAAGCCTGAAAGAACAAAGTTCATGTTTTCAAACCAATAATTAACAGGTATTTAAACACCTGGGGAATTTCCAACAATCCTTCATCTGGAGGAAAAAGGGGAAAATCTGTAAAAAAAAACAAAAAAAAAAAACATCCCGACTCTCAAGTAGGAGGATCATTAATCATTTTGTGGTGTTTTTTAGCTAGATCACCAAATAGAGAATATCATGTGCAGAAATATTGAAGACAAATCTTTAGACATTGGCCTGGATGTTAAAGTTTAAACACCAATGGGTCAACCAAACGGGCCAATTTATAGCGACTAATAAGGTATAAAGCAAACTGAAGTAAAGAAAATCCTATGTTTGGTGAAAGCCTCATTTCTTTCCCCCAAAAAATCTATAAGTAGAGCTGTAAGGGTGTTTGTAAACAAGACAAGAGTATCATACTTAAGGCGCAGGGTGATGCCATTTTTACAATAAATTTCTAAGTTAATATTTAATACATTTATATTAAATCCACTTATCTTAGCTTTATGTTTCACACCGACCAATGTTAAGTTTAGAGTTTTCCTCAGGGGAGGATATAAGCCAAAAAAATTCATTTAGGTTCACGGTCCTAGCAGCAAGTTATGAGCATGAGGCACTTCACATACTTCAAAAGCAGTCGACTCTTGATTGGAAATCTGAACTTTTGCTGTTCGATTTGCTAAAACAACCAATCAGAGAGCGGCTCTGCTCTGTGAGGCTGGTGTCCTGGTAGGATATGTGAGAACCAATGCAGAGTGGTAGGTTGTCAAGTTAGGCTCAGCTGAGGCAAAAACAGCTCTGCAAAAGACCCTCTCTGCAGACTTGGGGTAGGTGTTGAAAAAAAGTATCTGGTGAATCCAGACAAGACACCCGATGGTGGCATTCTCTAGCTTTATTTAGTCAAACCACTGCAGACCTGCTGCAGTTTGCTTACCGATCAGAGTGGAGGAAGCCATCATCTACCTGCTGCAGTGGCACTCACCCACCTGGAGACAACCGAGAGCGCGGTGAGTCATGTTCTTTGACTTTTCCTGCACTTTCAACATCATCAGACCAGAGCTGCTAAGGGGGAAGCTGGGGGACACTGGAGTTGACAAACACCTTGCTGCTTGGAACATCAACTACCTAACAAATGCCCTCAGTACGTGTGGCTGCACGGCTGTCAATCAGAGATGGCAGTCTGCAGTACCAGGGCCCCCCAGGGAACTGATCTGTCTCCGCTCCTCTTCACCCTTTACACCTCAGACTTCACCTACAACACGGACAGCTGCCATCTCTGGAAGTTCTCCGATGACTCTGCCATTGTAGGTTGTGTTTCTGAAGGGAATGAGCTGGAATATCGATCCGTCATCATGAACTTTGTGGACTGGTGTGAGAAGAACCACCTGTGACTTCACACCAATAAGACAAAGGAGATGATGATCAGCTTCAGGACCCACACCTCACTCCCCCATGAACATCCAGGGGCAGGCCATAGAAACTGTGGAGAGTTTAAAAATACCTGGGTGTTCACGTCAAAAATAAACTCGACTGGACTCATAGCACCAACACCCAGTACAAGACTGAACAGAGCCGCCTCCACCTCCTGAGGAGGCTGAGGTCCTTTGGAGTGAGCAGGCCCCTGCTTAATACTTTCTATGACTCTGTGGTGGCATCAGCCCTTCTCTATACTGTCATCTGCTGGGCCCCGGCAGCGCAGAGTGGGACAGAAAGAGACCGAACAAACTGATGAGAAAGGCTGTTTCTATCCTAGGCTGCACTCTGGACTCAGTGGAGGAAGTGGCTGAGAGGAGGATGCTGTCCAAGCTTACATCCATCATGTACAACACCTTCCACCCTCTGCACCACACTGTAGAGGAGCTGAGCAGCTCCTTTAGGGAAAGACTTCTACCCCCTGTTTGTATAAAGGAGCGCTACCGCAAGTCATTCATTCCTGCTGCAACCAGACTCTACAATAGGACACTACAATGGCAATAACTTGTGCAATACGTAATGTGCAATTATAACCTAATACCCTATGCAATAACCTGTTTCTCTATATTTGATACCAATACAGCAGCCGTACGTATAAATACCCATCTATATGAATACCCATGTAAATACCTTGTGCAAATAACCCTGTATAATAATCCTGCTTTAAAAAGACTTAGGTTGTCATATGTGGAGGCACTGTATATACCCCCATGTATCTTTTCTTCCTTTTGTCTATTTTTGCAGATGAAACGAGTCAATTTTTCCACTGTGAGATCAGTCAATCAATCAATAAAGCTAAACTACGCTTTCAAATTAATTCGTGATTGTATAAGATACTGGCAAAAAGAAGACAGTAGCTCCTCCCAAAACATATCGGATTCTTTACTACAAATTACAATTAAAGATTAGAAGCAAAGAGCAGCTTCTTTGGTGCTCAAGGTGAGTTTGGTGTGAATGCAGCATTAAGTCTCAGGAAACAACTGAAGTCTTTTCTTTGAAATTTTGAACATTTTTAAAGTGTTTATGGGCCTGTTGCGCATTTAATGACCCCAAAAGTTCAGATGTTTTTCAGCAAGAATGTAACTTTATTAAAGTAAAATAACAAAAAGGAATGGCGTCAACATATGACCTGATACATGTATTTCAAAGACACGAGAACTTATATTTTTTATCCTGAGACATGAGATCGTTTTGTCTTTCCTTTTTATGAAAGCTGAGAACTTATTGCTTTTTTCTTAAGGCATGATCCTAAAATACCCATTGTACCTCCCTCCTGGCTTAAGCCATCACATTTATTCACTTTGTTAATATTAGTGAGAAACAATATATTAAGATTGTAACATACTATTATCAATAGTTTTATCCAAATGTGACAAATATACATAAAAGAAAATAACTAGGGCTGCAAATCGATTAATCTGTCGTTAATTTTTTTGAATAATAATCGGACAACCAAAATGTTCCTCAAAGAAGATTTTTCATGAAATGAAACCATTTGAAACTAAAATGTTTCAACTTGTAGGATCTGGATTGAACATATTGATAGACTGAAAAGGTTTTTTAATCTTTAAAGCAAAATGTTTACATACTTTTTTTTAAAAACAATATAATATAATTACTAATAGTATAATTACTGCTCAAAATTGATTGCTCTGTCAGCTAAAGACATATTTTAGAGTCTTATACTCCATTTAATGATTAATCAATTACTTAATCGATTTGCAAAATTATTGTTAGGTGCAGCCCTAGATTAAAGGAATGCATGTTTTTTTTACAGAAAACATTTACTTAGCAACATTTTTTTCACTAATTGTAATAATATAAATAATGGTTAAATAAGGTTTATCGAAGTTGTTTAAAGGAAATTTGTCATATTAAATATTTTTTAAATGTTTGTATTGTATTCCTCAGATAAGTACGTAAATATTTTGTTGAAGAAAAAGCACTAAGCGTTAAAGTTCTTAATGTTTCAGCACTGTGTAGATAAAACTGAACAATGTCTTCCAGATATTTTTTTGTCTGTCAATCACTATTAATATGTTGACGATACTAAGCCCCTTAAAAAGAGTTTAACTTCCGTATCTTCAATTTTCCTACGGTACTTTAATGCACCATGCAGTCTAAGCAGCTGACGTAGGCCAGAAAACAAGGCCGCCTCTCGCTCGATGACGCACAGCTCACGCTACGGTACGCCATTTGTGTCTAGCAGCAAAAAAGCGCGCACCGTGAAAACAGTCGCAAAATAATGGGTAAGTCAGCTTGATTCGTGATAATGTTTATAATTTTTGAC
This sequence comes from Cyprinodon variegatus, assembly GCF_000732505.1. Lineage (NCBI taxonomy): Eukaryota > Metazoa > Chordata > Actinopteri > Cyprinodontiformes > Cyprinodontidae > Cyprinodon > Cyprinodon variegatus. The sequence continues at coordinate 420,151 of NW_015150602.1, forward strand.
TTAGACTGCTTCTAGATGGATGACTTTATGGTATATGCGTTGTTTTGACGGGGTGTTTGGACTGTATAGAGGATTATTTCAGAGGTCGACGTTAGCCTCCTTTTTGGGCCTCTCTGCTGCCGTCGTTTTCCAAACCTTCGGGCTTTTTACACCCGCCTTACCCCCGCTGTGATTGGCTGTCCTGTCCGAAGAAGTGATTTAATTGGACGAGCTGAACGTCTTTTAAATTACAGTAGAGGAACATGTTGCTAGTTAGCAAGCTAGCTGCAAACCCCTGCTGCAGCAACAATTCCTCCGGCACGCAAATCAAAACGAATTTACGCTAATTTATATGGGTTATTGCGGAGGTTTGCTACCTTGCAGAAGGGTTTTAAACAAGTTTTATTCGTGCGAACGTTTAAGCAAGCAGGTTGACCTCTTGCAGCGAACTTTAACATGACTTTCTGTTACTGTTGTAAGTCTAGGAAGTTGTTCACTATGTAGCAAAAGTGAACAATTCGTCTCTTCACACTAATTTGTAAAGCACAGGGGACCTAAATAATGCAGTGTTTATTAATCTCCTCTTATAACAGTCATCCTGTGATATGTGTGTTTGTGATTTTGTCAACGGTTTTTTTTTTTAATTATCAAATATTTGGCAAGTCTGGATCAAAAGCCAGTCTAAGTATAGATTTGTTTTAGGTTAATTTGTGTATAAAATCCTTGTTGTTACATCTGTCTCACGGGCGATAGAGGACTTAAAATCAAAATAAAGTCTCCATTGTTTTTTGTTATTGTTTTTTTTTTTTTTTGCTCTAATCTTTATTGAAATAAATAAGTGATACAATAAAATAATACATTTCACTTGACCTTAATGTGTGGATATTAAAAAGTAGCATTAGTTCCTGCTTAAAGTTAAAACCATGTAAATTATTTATATTCCCACTGTGACTTAATCATGTAAAGCACTTTGCATTGTGTTTGTACTGAATTGTGCCATACAAATACATTTGCCTTGCCTTGCCTTGGAAGGATGGATAATTAAAATGAGGTAATGCTCATAAACAAAAAAAAAATTCCACTTTTATTTTTTTTAAACAAGCTATTCAGATAATTAAACTTTGCTACAACTAGAGTTGAAAAAGACATTACTATAAATATCTATTATTAAAGCATTATATATTTTAGTTGAGGTGCTTTTCTAAGCGTATGGTTAAAGTGTTTCACATTTTTAAAATTTTAGTTAAAGTGCTTCACAAAACATATTTACAAATGCTGTTGACAAGACAACTGGAAAGAAGAAAAAAAGGTAATGATCATGTGTTTGAGACTGAGTGGAGACGTTTTTGTTTCCAAATCACATATCATTAACCTCTACAAAGGTTTTATTTTCTTTTCCATTAAAAGTACATTACTTAGTTAATAATATTAAGAAACTTTTTTTTTAACAAAATCTCATAAAAGATTAAATCTTTGAAAAATCCCATAATTTTTTTCAAAAGATGTTTAAATAAAATCCATCTTTGTGGAGGATTACCTACAGAATGTACTTTTGTTAGTTCCCTCAGATAAATGCCAGGGATTTACTTTGAGCATTTAATGAAAATATGTAATGGTTAAAACTTATGCTACTGTGCTTTAGGTTGCAGTTCGTGTATTCTAACACTAGATGGCGGCATCTACACATGTTTAGATAGACAGAAGTAAACGGAAGATGAACCAATTCACATAACCTTGGTCAGTGGGTTCCAAACTTGTTCGAATAAGAGAGAAACGTGGTTGAAAAGAAAGTAATACTAGACCACAAACATGTGGTTATTTTTTTTGTTATCTTTATTATTTTGTCTTTAAATAAAATGCAAAGAATAATTGCATTTATTTTTTTCAAATGCAACATGCTCAATCAAACGTTAAACATGGACAAGTTTATTTAAAAAAAAATAAATTATGTGGAATTTTGTTAAAAACAGATATGCAATTGAACTTTGATCCCAAATTTGTAAAGTCCCTCATACCATTGCATATAATTTTCGGAAATTTTAGTGTCAGCTTACATCAGCAGCAAAAAACAGAATGGTCACTCTTTCCTTAGGAGTTCCTCTTGGGATACATAAACAGCCACTGCTTGTCGTGGAAATTTGTACCATTGTTAAACTGCAGACTCGGGCCGCATAATATCATTCTGAGGGCTTAGGGGTCTAATATCAGCTGTTATACAGCAATATGTTGAGGACGCATATAAATATGTTGTATTTCTTTATTTGTTTTCCCTCAGGGTTTTGATGTGGTTTTGATGATACCGCTGGATTTCACATTATAAGGATATGATATGGATAAACCACTGGTATTAGAGGAGGGAAATGTTGAGAGCAAATTGGCTGAAAATGACTCTGTAAAGGTGTCGCCAGCTGACACGGAGATGGAGGAAGCCACGGGGGTCTCTCCTGGTTGTGCTCCCGAGCTCGATAAGGCAGGAGAGGAAGGAGCGGATAGGCCATTGCCTGACACTGGATGTGAGGATGAGGAGAATGTTTGCAAAGTTTGTGGCTTCACAACCATGTACCCAAGATCACTGAAAATTCATTACACACGAAAACATGGGAAAGTAATTGATAAGGATCCTCGAGCTCATGAACAAAAGGAAAATATTCTCAATGTTGGAGAATTAAGAGAGGAATCCACCATAAAGACAGAAGAAGATGGGGAACAAAACCACAGTCTAGAACAAGATGAGCCAAGCACTGCCCAAGAAAGAAGATTAAGCAAGAGGACTCCAAAACCTAAGATTATTTATTCCTGCAACTACTGTGGACATGAATTTAGGGACAAATCTCCTCTTGATATTCACATTCAGAGATACCATGCCAAAGATGTCCCTTTAACTTGTAAGTATTTCTCTAGTTTCTGTTCACTTTTGATAATTTCATTCTTGAAAGCATTTTTTGTCCTCAGTCATTTATGTGAATTCTGCTTTTAGATTTATAAAATATTTATATTAGTCACTGGTCATAACAATTTGTCTTGCTTACATTTGAAAGACTAAGTAAAGGATATTTGTGTCTTTTCAGTTGAATTAGATGGAAACATGGGGGAACTGGACGAAACCGTTGGGAGCGGCAGCACTGAAAAAACTGCGTCACCAAAAGTAGCACCAAAACGTGTTCTCAGTCGGTTCCAGGTGAAGTGTCCAATATGCGATTTCAGGGTGGGTAATGTTGCTGCGCTTGAAAAGCACACTCGGGATAAGCACCCTACTCAAGAGTGGTTCCGCTGCAAAGTGTGCAACGTCATTGCAGCAACTTCAGAGTGGATGAATGTCCATCTGTCGTCAGATGGCCATTTGGAACATCAAAAAGGAGAGAAAAGCTCTAAAGCTTCTTCATTTGAACATTGTGTTGAGAAAGTTACAAGAGACTGTGTGGAAGATGACGGTTCCGTCGGTCGCCTCAATCAAGTGGTTGCTGGAGAAGGAACGGCTAATTCGACCGAAGAACAACAGGAAACCAACGAGCTGTCAGAGACAGCTGAAACTGAGGTTTCTGTTCAAACTGATGAGGAAGACTCAGAGTTGGAACCTCCCAGAAAGAAAAGAGGAAGACCGAAACAAGGTGGTACTACCACTTGTGGATACTGTGGTTTGGTTGTGTCCAACGCCACCAATCTCAGTGTTCATATTCGCCGTAAACATAGCAAAGATTATGGCTACAGCTGCAATTTGTGCAACTACCACTGTGTAACTAAGGGAGATATGGACCGTCACTGCTTTACAAAGAAACATGTAAAAAGAGCACAAGAGAGTTCAAATAAGACCACAGCAGAGGCCAACACCAGTGCACCACTGCTGGAGATAACCAGTACACCAGGTGCTGTCTTACAGGATGCTGACACAACCCAAGAACAGGACAGAGAACCTCTTATAGAAGAGAAAGATGAAGAACCAACTGAGTCAGACATTAGCCAGCAAAAAAACAACCATGACTTAGTTAATGCTTGTAATCTTTGTGATTTTGTCACCCAATCAGTCCCATCCCTCCATCTTCATGTCAAGAGAAAGCATACAAAAGAGTTTGAGTATGTTTGTTTAGCCTGCAGCTATTTTGCTATAACCAGTAGGGAGATGGCTCGCCATGCTAGCACAGAGAAACATAAACAAAACAGTCAAAGATACCTGGAATATCAAAAGGCCAAAGAACCAAGAACTGACAACCTTTCTTTAAAGGAGGCCAAGATCAACTATCCTGCTGGACAGAAATCAAACCCAGACTGTGACCATCCAAACCCCTCAGATGTGTCTGGACCTGTTAGTGAAAGTCCCTGTGGGGATGTACACAACTCAGCTGCGTTGTCTGTCACTACAGACATTATTCGTGTCGTGGTTGGTGAAACTGTGGGTAGAGATTCAAAGCAAGCAACAACTGAAACATCATCTACTGTCAATAAAACAGATTTTACAAACCAGACAGCTGACATGACGGTGCAGACTTCAGCAGAACTTCAACTACCATTAGATGAGTCCAAATCTCAAGAAAACCAGAACATAGGGTCTACCCAAGCAGAAAAAGAGACTGATGATACAGTGGTTGTTGATACACAGATGTCTAAAGCCCCTCCATTTGATGCCAGTATTGTATCTTTCAAAGCCCTTACAGGGCAGGAGGTAGCAACACTGGAGGGTCTGGCATTGGAAGGCGAAGCCTCTGTCATATGTTTGACTGGGGGATCAATATCTAGCAGTATGTCCCCAAGCTCTTCATATGTTCGAAAGTTAAAACCCAAGGAAGGGAAGGTGAGGGACGAAGCAAAAGGCAGCAGCTCTCGCATACGCTGCGAGGACTGCGGGTTCATGGCGGACGGGCTCAGCGGCCTCAACGTCCACATCTCAATGAAGCACCCCTCCAAGGAGAGGCACTTCCACTGCCTGGTGTGCGGCAAATCCTTCTACACCGAAAGCAACCTGCACCAGCACCTCTCCAGCGCCGCCCATCTCCGCAATGAGCAGAACAGCGTGGAGGAGCTTCCTGAGGGGGGCGCAAGCTTTAAGTGCGTCAAGTGCACTGACCGCTTCGAGACAGAGCAGGACTTGTTTGTCCACATCAAAGAGAAACACGAGGAACTCCTCAGGGAGGTCAACAAGTATGTGCTGGAGGACACGGAGCAGATCAACCGTGAGCGTGAGGAGAATCAAGGCAGTGTGTGCAAATACTGCGGCAAGGTGTGCAAGAGCAGCAACTCCATGGCTTTCCTGGCACACATTCGCACACACACTGGTAAGTAGCTCACCTCCACGTACTCACTCACTTCTACTCTGGACATGTTTTCAAAATATACATATTATTAGCAGTAACACATGGTTAAGATGAATGATTTGAACACATCATTACATATGCATTATTACAAATTCACCACTTTGCGGCTGCATACATTATTAAAACCTCTTGTAACTGATACAGATTTGGTAGGCTGCTCTTTGAAAATCTTGTGAGCATTTAGCTGTGATACGTTTTCCTGAATATCTCAAAGCAGTTATCTCTTTTATAGAGTCTTTAGCTGTTAGATCTTTTTTTTTTTAGATGCAACAGCATTAAAGTTTGGAGATACAGGCTCATCAGTGGCAACCCGAGCTATTGTTAAGGCCGCTATCTACCTCAGCCAGGTAATAGCTCTTTCTGTAGAGGTGAAGGTAAAGACTGATTGAGCTTCAAACCAACAGGAGAGACGCTAATGGACCCCAGATTGGGATTTCCTGAGCAACGCTTGGTCAGAGACATGTGCGACTCATAATTGATGTGTCCATTACCAAGACTCAGTTGTAATTATAGTCAATAAGTCTCTGTAAATGTGTTAAAGCTTAGGCTAAAAGCATTGGAGGTCCAAAGAGAGGTGGGCTAATAATTTAAAATAATCAATGCAGACATATTCAAAGCCTTTAATTTCCCTGGTGTCTGTATGTCTGTTTGTGCATACATATGTGTGTGTGAGTGTAAGGTAGAGGTAGAGGTAGTATGCCTGTCAACTCTATGTTTGTGTGTATGTATATGTCAACCTTCATGGCTAGCTGATTATCCTCAATCCATTAGGATTTGTCTTGTCATTTATAATGCAAAGTAGGGCTGCGTTGGTCAGGGCTTTGGATGGGAGACGTCCGGCAGGTTAAGAACGCGGGGCGCTCCATTACTTTTCCCTGACCGTGTGTATTAATTGCTTTTAAAATCAACTTAATGCAGGAACGAGATGTGAGGGCGCCATCAATAAATGCCCCTCTCTGCCTCCCATAGTCCATCCCCCCTTTCAGGCTAAACTTTAATGGGACTTTAATTGAAGTCCGTGCTCTGTTTACTGTGTGTGTCGGTGTGTCTTTGTGGGCGTGTGAAGCCTCCTTTTAGAGTCAGATAAAGTAAAGAAGGTTTCCACTTGGAGACTCTGGATGGTCTGAGTGGGTATTTTAGCTGATCACTTAACCTGAGGACTATTACTCAGAGTTTGTCCTGACTCTCTGCTGATTGTACTTTATTTATTCTGTTCTTTTCACCAAATGGCAACAAAGTACCCTAGAAAAGTACAGCTAGAGCTGAAAACAAATTAGAATATCTTGAAAAAGTCTAAGAGATTTTGTCACTTATTTCAGAAACAGATTTTAATACACACAAAGTAAAATATATCTAGGTGTTGTATTTCTGGTTTTTATGGTTATGGCTTAGAGATATGACAATTTTACTATAGTTCACGATCATGAGGATGAGTACTAACTTTGTAAATCTAAAAGACAAGCACTGACTTCCTCTAAAAGGAGTGTAGGCTATAAAGGTCATTGCTTAGCAGCTGATTGTTCAGTTTCATAGAAAGTTGAGTGGAAGGAAAACTTACAGCGACCGGAGTAACAAAGAGAAGGGTCTAACATGAACATATAAGGATTAGGGATGAAAACAGTTTATGAAAACCATCCAAACCGTCTGTCTCGATTCGCGTGTGTTTCGTTCGGTTCATGCGCGGCTCCTTTTTCTCATAGGCGAAGCGTGTACACTCCAGAGCAGAAGGTGGCGGTACTGCGACCAAAGCCAACCACCAGTAGTAAACAAGAAGAAGAAGAAGCAAAGCAGCGTAGCCGGGTGTAGCAGAAAAAAATCAGTTGTTGTGGAGAATTGTGTGGGTATGGCGAGTGGCAAAGAACAGGAGTTGGAAGACGCGCCAGCAGCACTTTATAGGTCTGCTGTATGGGAACACTTTGCATTTAGAGTGACCTATGATGACGGCGGAAAGAAAGTTGTGGATAAAAGTGCAACAGTGTGCAAGCATTGTGCAACACGTTTTGTTTATGCTAACAGCAACACAACCAACATGTCAGGCTAACAATCAACCATGGATTTTGTGAACCGTTCCACCCCTAATAAGGATATAACTGGGTTTTTTTCTAAGTGGTCCAAGGTTTCTTTCCTAGATGAGAAGAAGTTTTGAATTTTATTCTGAGATTCTAATCCCATTTTATTTAGAAATAAATGCATAATTTTTAAAAACCTGGTGTCCGCTTAAACAGTTTTTCAAACTGATCCTAAAACGAAACTTTCGATTTTTAGAATCTTTATGCATTAGCCATCAACATGTAATAAATCATATCAACATATAAAACAGACATACTATACAGAGATAGTTTACCATGTTTAATGAATATATAGAATAAATAAGTTTCCTCTTTCGAAATTAGGCACAAAAAATATTGACCTTCTCAGATATTCAACTATTATTTTAGACGCATCTGTGTTTAGAATCCTTGAGCTTTTCCATATTTTGCTCTTGGAACCAACTGTAACATATTTTAAAGAGAGCTGATATGATAGGCCAGGACAAAGTGGTGCATCAGGGTGGATTGTGAGTTTCAAGAAGGAAGCTACTGTTGTAAGAAAAACAAAATACGTCTTGCTTAAAGGGACATGGTGCACATGTGGAAGGTGACCAGAGCTGACTGCAGGCCAGTCCTGCAAGAAAAGTTGGGAAAATGTAAGAGATTTGTTGTTTTGTGGATGGAAAGTTGCAAAGTGTGAAAAAATACATTTGTGCAATATTCTGAAATCTAAAGGTGTATTGGCTGAAATGATGCAGAGTTTTGGACTAAAAGAATTGATAAAATTTTACAGATCTAGCATCAGGGTGCCAGTTTCTGCCATCTTTTCCACCAAAGTCACATTTCTTTCTGTTGAACTTGTGCAGCTTAAAGCTGAGAGAACTGGAGGTTTAATCCCAATGATTAATGTTTAGCTTCTGCACTTCATATTACTGTAATGGTTACCCTACACACATTCATAGTCTCACCCAGTATCATAATTCTTGAATTTTGAGGCCACTTACTTAATGTTACTTAAGAAAATGAAAGTACTGACACTGAGGTCCCAAAACATGGCATCCAGTCAAGGGCAGACTCTGAGGTTTCAAACAAACTGTTTGTTTTGGTTTTCTCCAATAAAGCTACTTCATGTACTTGCTTATGTGATTAAATTTCCACTTTTATGTACGCTTTCTGTTTCAAAGAGAGGTCTTATTTCACCTCATTTTGACAGCATATGCCAGTTGTTATTATTGCTAAATCCCCTCATTACGGTGAATTATTTACCTTCTCTCCTGTGGCCATTCATTCTGAGAGTTTGTTTGTGGAGCCGGACTACGGGGGTCTGCCAGTTTCTGAGCAAGGAGCACGTTGAGATCCTTTTAATTAAGACCTGGTTTTTATTCACTTGATTAATCAGTGAAATCTGGGAACGGTGGTGGGAGGCAGCACACAAATTTGTCAATTTGTCCCTTTAAGGAAACCTGTACACATGCATGCATTTTGCCAATGAGCTAGAATTAGCATTTTCAGCTAAATTGGTCACTTTTTCACCAAAGAGAGCTGTCTGACCTCAGACCCAGGCTGAGAACAACTCGCACACGTGCCAATGGGAGTGAACATAGAGGCAAGGATTTTTGTCCCAATTTAGGACTGCAGGAAAAATGGAAAAAAAATAACTGAAAACGTTGGCCTATTCTTTGCATGGAAGTTTAAAAGTATAAGCTCTCAAAAGTTAATACTAGGCTTTACATATTGCAAAAAAGTAATAAGTTTAGTTTTATTAGGATCCCCATTAGCTGCCAAATAAATGGCCACTAATATTCCTGGGGTCCTCACATAAAAAATTACATTAAATTAATAGCAAACCATTAAAAAAAAATGCACAAGTTGCACATTAGGAAATAATAGGAACATGAAAAAGAGTAGAAATATACAACATAAATACACAGGTCAGTTCATCATGTCATCTGCAGTAGTTCTGAAGACAGTATCTTTTTGAAGCATGTTCTGTTCTGGACTCTTCGTGGTTATTGGCAGTTGGTTCCAGTGACAAATGGCTCTATAATGCACTGTGGATTTTAGATAGTTTGTTCTGGGTCGAGGGAGTTTAATGTCTCCACCTAGTGCCCGCCAGGTTAAATAATTATGACTTTGTTTCAAGAAGGACTAAATGTTCAGCAAAAAATGAAGGTTGTTTTTTAAAGAAAACATTCCATATAAATAGCAGAAGTCTCAATTTAAGTTTACAGGTAACTGTTAACCATGAAAGCCATCTATGCAATGACGCCACATTTGTTCTTTGTGAGCACTGAAGGACCACTCTGGCCGCCCTGTTTTGTGCCAGCTGAAGGTTGTGAAGCTCACTCTGTGAAGCAGATGACCATATCACTGGGCAATACTCCAGATAACTCAGGACAAGAGACTGTACAACCTGTTTAGCAATAGCAGCAGGTATGAATAAAACACATTTCTTTACCATTGTAATGCCTTTACCCATTTTAGCCACAATACCATCTATATGAGCAGCACAAGACAGGTGTGAGTCTAAGTTGATGAGCAATCTCAAAAGAATTTTTCCCTAGTACTTAACAGGAAAAGTAAGAGTATGTCTGCTTGTTTTATCAATATCTGTGCAATAAGCCTATTGCCAATTCCAAATCATTTCTGCTAATTAAACAGCATTTGGTGAAAAAACATGATTGTGTGGAGTGGCCTCTACCTAGGGGGAGTTATAGTTGTGCTTTGGGGTGCCACTCGGGTCTCTGTGCAAACTTGAACAAGCAATGCTGGTAAAATATGCTCCAATGACACAGGGGACAGTTCACCACATAACCAGTGGAAAGGTGGTAAGATGTAGAAACCCCTCACACATACTGAAAATGGCTGTATTGCCTGGTGAAAACTATCATAAATTTAATTCTGTTTTTTTTTTCTTAGCGTCAGACTCATACTAAAAGTATGAAGAGGACAACACCATTTGACCCATTAGTAAAATGTTTGAGACTGTAAAACATCAGTGTATAAAAGAAATATTATAATTTGCACTAATGATTCTCTCACTTTTTTCCATTTGTTGTTTTTCTTTTGTTTCTTCTTTCAGTTCTTAAACCAACACCGCATTTCACCCAAGTATTAGTTTAATTATTTACATATTGAATAATATTTTAGATCAATATGCAGCACTAGTTACATATTGATGCTCTTCTCAAAAAAACTACTCCATGTAACTTGAGAGGGTCAGATTTGTCGCTGAATGAGTCATGTTACCCAGAGTGCCACTTTAAAGCAGTGTGAACTCCCATTAAACAAGAGCTAACTAGACTTAAGGTTGTTAGAAAACAAAACAGTTGTGACTCTTAGCTGATCAGACATATTCTACTCTAGAAGGTTGAATCCATCCTTTTCTTTAGTATTAACTCAATGACTTTTCTAGCTGCTGCTCCAAACTGGTCTATCAGATTCCAAAACAGGGAGAGAATGATTTTTGCAACAGCTCAGTGTTTCCAGTTTATTTTAGGTGCTCTAAATCTGGAAGTTACAGGTCTAGCACCCTCTAGTGGTTAAAGGTTACACAGTTTTGCTTTAAAGTTATGCATCTCCTTCATTCTGAATTAAAAAGTGTGAGTGCAGACCAACCTGAGTTACAGAAATTCGAAGCAGTGTGACCACACACTATGACAGCACATGAGGGAGGGAGGGTTTCTACCTCTGTTGGCACATGCTCCCTCATTCAGAGCTTCAAGTGTAAATCAATTAATTGGCAAAACAATGCTTGTCATTTTTGGGCAATCTGATGAGATCCAGAAACCTATGGCAGCTTTTTGAAGGGGAAATAAATAAGCTTTATAAACACAGCAGGATTTATTGCCAATAAGTACTATTGCAACAAAAACAAAGTTAGGCTAATAAACTAGACACACTAACGTGTGACTAACGCTTTAACTCTCATAGAAAAAGCTTTTGCTGTTCCTAGACATGTCATTGTCTTTTACTAAGCTTCTTATAAACTGGTTTTATGTCCTTAAGGTGTTTTGGAACAAGGTTTGTTCAAAGAGAAATAATTGTCCTTACCTTTACCTGCTTTGCAAAGATTGCTATACTGTACTATACTATAGTATTTGCCAAATATTTATGCAGAAATGGTATTAAAGATATTCACTTTCCTGAATTTGAAGGCACGGATGCCAATATTTCTATACTATGAAAAGAAGACAACTTCATTTTTCTCCTTGTCAAACAGCAAATCAGACCTCAAACTTCCTGTTTAAGTTCAATTAGAATTAACATAAGTTTCTCTGCTAAATGAAAGGACAAAAGAGAAGGGGTGAGACTATTTTTATCTGTTTGATTTTTAATGATTGTTGTTGTGAACATTTCCCAAACTTCTTACATAGCTTGCCAAAGTTCTTGCTTGTGCCTCTCGATAGAAATGCCGTGGTAGAATCATCTTTGTCATTTGTCTTGCTCTCACAGAGTGGTTTACAGCTGTAGGCCTGAAGGATGCGTACTTCCATGTATGAATCCACCCAGAGCACAAGGAGTTCCTGTTGTTTGCCTCCGGCGTGGCGTCCTGCTTTTTCGGGCTTTCTTTATCCCACTGAATGTTCATGAGGTGCATGAAAGCGGTCTTGAGTTAATCAGGGGTAAAGATTCTGCCATATCTACATGACTGTATCATCTGAGCCCGCTTCTCCTGAGCAGCAGATCGAGTGATGTTGAGGCTCCTGGCCCACGTCGAGGCTCTTTGGAACTCTTGGGTGAACAATGAGAAGAGTTCCCTGATCCCAGCACAGGAGGCGGTCTTTAATTGAATTAACTTGGATTCATATAACCATGCTGACCACAGAAAGGATGGACAGGATCCACTTCCTGCTCCAGTCCTTTCAGGTGGGAGCGGCACTTGCAGTCTGACAATGGTTGAGATGTTTATGGGTGCTGGTGGCAACCTGAGCTCTGGCTTCACTGGGGAATTGAGGATGGTCTTTCTGGCGCTGAGGCACTTCTTTCCCTCTCCATTTGGTCATCATGACAGACTGCACCTGTTGAATGTTCCATATCAACCACCTGGGTGGGACCACATCATTGTTGTGCCTGATCAATACCTGGAGGCTGTGTACCAGGGCATACCCCTGCATGGCTAATGCTTGCAACATTTTTCAGCCTGGTGCAGGGGAAATTCTGTCGACCCAGTTTCATATTCTCTGCAAGAGGTATTTAGGTACCTATTGAGGCTGGACATCCTGCATTGACCCTGAAAGTGCACCTGGCAGCCATTTCAGCCAAGTGTGACTGCATTGAAGGTGGATGGGTCTGGGCACACCATTTGGTGTCGCAGTTCTTCAGGGTGCAAGGAGGCTGTGCCAGCCAGCAGCAGCATAGGACCTCCCACTGGTGTTGAGGGCCCTGAGTGGACTGACTTTCGAGCCAATGTGTGCTGACCTACTGAAGTTACCATCTCTCCTACCTGCCTCTTTTGGAAGGCAGATGGGTCCAGATTTAAACAAAGGTAGTACCTGAAACACCAACTTAATGCTACTTGCATAACATAGAAATGCTAGTCAAAGTATGAGAGTTTTAACGCCCATTGATGTGAGTAAAATCCATCTTGAATATGGCAATCAGGTACCATCCTGTTGTAACAACATTCCAGCTCATAATTCCAGCTCAGAAGTTTTGCTTAAAATGTCGGTAGAAGGCAGAAGTTTATACTTTTGAGGAGAAATGGAAAGCACCGCTAAGGATGCAAATATCCTTATTTTTTTTGCTTTAAAGGTAATAATGGCTGTAATAGCCAAGAAACTCACCTTTAGCTCTATCAGAGCGCTGGGCAATGTCTCCAAAAGTTGGTGTATTTGTTCCTGAGAGCATTTGTAAACTGTAAATCTGTCTTTTTAAGTCTGCTTCCTCTTGAGGTGGCCTTTCTGCAGGTGTTGGTACAGAATTCCTTTCACTCTGAAACATGATGCAGTCTGGTCAGTTACTGGCAGCATTTTTACAAGAGCTTTTGCTTTGATTATGGAGCTGATCTGCAAACTTTCAGCCGGAACATGTTTGTCTAAAGAACTCGGTACCTTCAGCTATTGGTAACATTACCCAAACATTAAACAGATTCTAGAGGGCCTTAGTTCTCTTCCTGATTGTTTTTTTTTTCTAATTGATTGAGATTTATTTCATGATGTCACTCAAGGAAAAGTTGTTTCAAGCTTTGCCCTAAAGTACATCCACAGGCGTGCCTCTGTTTCTCTCAAGCCATACTGACTTCTTCATTTTTTCACATAAAAAATCTTTTGATTTTCGAGTTTTTTTTTTTAGATTTACTGTCATGTCCAACTTATTACTTATTTAGGATTTTCCAAAACCAAATACATGATGCTGAGTGGAAATAAAATGGTTAACATTGGGAAGGAGACAGAGATGTGTGTTTTTTGTCAGTTGTGAAGGTGCAGTATTAACATATTTTATGCACTTTGTTAAAATTTACAGAACATTGTTGCTACTTCTTTAAATTCTCTTGGCTTTGTGTACAAAAACCTTTCAGAGAAGCCATTCTGTTATGTGGCATGCAGGCAAAAGTGCTACTCTGGGCGTTCTTTTCACACTTCCACCAGACAGAAACACGTGAAACCTTTCAATAAAGCATCATCTTTTATGTTTTTGACTTGGTGCCCAAAATAAATCAAATCCACTCATTTCTATGCACAATAAAAATATATTTATAGGTTGAAATAATGAAAAAGAGGGCCGTAGATTGAAATAAACTTTATGTGGGTATCTTGCAATCCCATGTGTCAGAAAGAAATGGTACAAACATGAGCACAAAGTCATTTATTCATGGGAAATTGACATTTTTTTATTCTCGTTTTCCTTCAAACCTGAAAATGGAAAACTGGTGGCAAGCACAAAAATAAGAAAAAAAAAAATTAATAAATAAAAAGACCAAACCTTAAGACATCACGGGATGCGAGGTGAAACATGGCATGAGGTTTCTCTCTCCTCTCAGGAAATGAATTAGTCATTCTCTGTCTCATCTGGGATGTGAAGCAGCCACATTGCCCCTGTGTGGATGGCAATATTAATTTAACATGACACCGCATTGATGGTCAATTTCAGTTTCAGGGAGGCTGTTTAAGTAGAGTGGTGGAGTATTAATGTGATAAGATGTTTGAACGGGGGGAGGCGACGGCACATCTCTCTCCCTCTCTCTCCGCTCTGCCATGTTTCATGCTCAGCCAGCCATCTGGACAAATCATCTCCCCACACGCCTCTCTCTCTTCTCAACTTTAGGTTGGATGTGTCTGAAAGTGTAAGTGAGAAGGAAGAAGGGATGATTGTCTTGTTTTTCTTCTAACTTTTTTCAGTGAGGGAATGTGTTTTGTAAATCTAATGTGTGTGCATGTAGCCGCACGCTTGTGAGGTGGGGCTCTTAAAACTTCATGTAGGTGTGATGGTGGGTGTGGTGTGACCCTCCCCCCCCCCTCACTTCGACTGTCTTATTGTTGTATTAGGTGTCTGTGATTGTATTGTTGTGTGTGATTTCTCAACATTTAGGTGTGAAATCTTCAGCTACATTTGGAGCTATAATAGCTTTTTCTGTCTTTATTAGCTCCTGCGTTTATGGCCATGTAAATATTTGTGTAGTGTACTGTTGAGACATGCAAAATGAAGAGGCTGGCCATGCGCGGACCCCCACCCCACCCTCATCCCCTGTCCCTTGTGTTTATGGACCTTGTTAGCACAAGCTTGCCTTTCAATCTTCGTTACTGGCGTAAAATTCGATGTGTCGTACTTCCAGCTCACAGCAAGTGAACCGTGTATGAACGAATTAGTAATCTACACAAAGTGCTTAATCAAATCAGCGGCTGCCCCTGGAATAAATATTGTAGAATGTCTTGGGATATTCGCTGGCAGAGGGTGAGAGTTTGCTCAAAGATGAGTGTGTGTGGATATG
The DNA here is from genome assembly GCF_000732505.1 of Cyprinodon variegatus. Taxonomy (NCBI): domain Eukaryota; kingdom Metazoa; phylum Chordata; class Actinopteri; order Cyprinodontiformes; family Cyprinodontidae; genus Cyprinodon; species Cyprinodon variegatus. The sequence goes on from NW_015150602.1 coordinate 435,396, forward strand.
ATACCAGGCTGCCACTTAGACTGAAGTGTCACGCCACCATAAGTTCCACTCAAACTGTTTACAAGTTATACATTTAAATTCCTAAAAATATTTTTAGATTATTAAAAAATAAAGTAGCTATTTGGGTTGTTTTGAAGGGAAGGTAAATAATCTGAAATAATTTACAATAGTAATGATTTTAGATGTTTCCCCCAAATTATATTGAGGAATTGTCTCTATCAAGTAATGTTTATTTTCTGAGAACATGCCGTTATCTGAAAGGCTCTGAAACTTTGCTCTATACAGCTGTGTTTTAATTCCATGCAGAAAAAAATCCTCTTTTAATAGAGCTTCATTAAAAAGACTTTAAAGAAGTAGCACATGAGAAAATAACCCATTCTTTACAATAGAAAGTTGGAAAAAAAAACAACGTAAAAGGGGGACGTGTTCCTGTAGAGCGTAAACATCATGATTTGTTTTATTTATTAATTTATATTTTTGATCATGTAACTGACCCTAAATGAATGCTAATGACTGCTGTTTGTAGACATATAAAATGCCATAACTCTTGGAGGTTTTATTTGTGATGCAGAGATTCATGTAAAGGATTAAGTAAACTCTAGAGCAGCTCCTTTGGATAAAAAAACAAAAAAAACAACAAAAAAACAACTAACCTTTGCAACACAGGAAAGTCACCTGCAGTAAATTACATACTGCAATCTTACTGTTGTTTAACAGAATCCAAAATTGCTATTAATGCGTTTTTATTTTGCTTTGAGAACCTCTACATTTACTCCTTAGTATCTATACCCATGAGCTGCGTGGATCTCACCGATGAGCAGATTATTTTTCATGCACCAGAGGTACAGCAGAGGAACCAAACAACTCTCAGATCATGAAGAGAAGATGAAAAACAACATGATCTACGATTGAAGTTTAGCATTCCTACTGGGAAACCAGAAGGAGGATCACTGGGGTTTTAGACATTTCGGATCTGAGAAACTAAAGCAAAACGGGTCAAAACTGATAACAGGATCAGTAAAGCATTTTGTCAGCAAATGCTGGGTAGGGGGGATTTGGTGTCATTTGATTTAGAAGCTGCTCATTATACAAAAAATGGTTAAAGTTTATCTTTGGGTCCAATAGGGCGAAAAAGGAAAGGCTCAATAATGGCCATTTGATTCTCCCGATCAAAGCAAACCTCTTTTAAGGGTTTATTGATATTAAATGAATCTTCTCATCCACTGGTGACAGTTTTTTTTTTTTTTAACACAGGTATCTTCTAAGAAAATCCCTGTTAGAAATTAATATAAGAAATTCTTCCACAGTATGTAAAATTATGAGCACAGTTGCCTATAAATGATAGACTGTCATTAAATGGGGTGGTGTTTTTTTTTTACATACCTATAGGGCTCTCTTAAATGTCCAAACCATCAAGATCAGAAAAACTGATTTTATTATATTTTGTCGTCTTTAGGTTGAGCTAGTGGCTGTTCATGCATCACATAGATGGTACAGGCTTCTGCCCTCACTACTCTGTGGTTAAATGATGGATGGCAGAGAGAAGCTTTGCCACTCTCTCAAACGCTACCCCGCCCTCTGGACTTATTAATGACAATAATTAGGAGGAAACCTCCCTGTGAAGCCCGCCAGAGTGATTAGTGCTTTAATGATGGAATGGGAGGTAGAGAGTGCACCCAGAATTGATTTACGTATTCGCCCTGACCTTTGGAATCCAATTTACACATCCACAGGCAGAGAAAGAGTAGGTTAGAGATGAAGGAGAGTGACAAGGATAGATAGAGAGTGAAAGAAGAGCCGCTTGGCACTTGAAGTGGGACTGTAGTTTTTATAGGTGCCAAATTAGAGAGTTTTTTTTTGTCTGATTTGTCTTTTTCTCATATTTTGTTATCCGATTTGTTTTGCAGGGTCTAAGCCCTTCATGTGTAAGATTTGCAACTTTGCTACTGCTCAGCTGGGAGATGCCAGGAACCACGTGAAGAGGCATCTGGGGATGCGAGAGTACAAATGTGACATTTGCGGGTGAGTGATGAGAGACTGTTTTTATGTAGGTTAAAAAAAAAAAAAACACATATCCACTTTTTATTTTAAAAAAGTGAACCACATATTTATTGTTAAGATAAATTTAGATTCCTTCCTTCCTGAGTTACAGGAAGATACATTTTGATGGGAGAATGATCCATATGTAACATGAATTAATCCCACTTTTAGTTACAGTACATACACAACGGTTGCCATAGTTTCAGCTGATTTGTAAACCTGGTGAAGAAAATTATGATGAAAGCTCTGATCCATGTGAACTATGATGATCAAGGTTGTAGTCTCTTTAGGTTGTACTAGTTTTGGATTGTTTTATTATAGAAAATTATGCTGCTTTAGGATTATATAAAAATGTCCCCCCCCCCCCCAGATTAAACGTCAGGCATTAACTCAGGCTCCAGATCAAAGTTTTATGAAATGGCTGTTAAAGAAAGACCTTTACAACAGTTTTTGAGCTGCTTAATTGCAGCCTATTTCATATGGACAACTTGCAAAACTCTACATTAGGTCATGCACAGGAACATATAGACCTTATAAATGTTATTAAATGTAGGTATTTATCACTGATTATGTCAATGTTTACAGGGAAAGACGTTATTAAATGCTGCACTTTCCTCTCTGTCTCCAATTGATCCTTTCGCTATAGTTAAGTCCTCCAAGTTTGGTATACCGCCTTTCATGCTGACGTATGTTCAGCTCAGCTTAAACGGTAGTTAAATCTGGATATTGAAAGCCGAGCGCAAAGTTAAAGATGCAGAATTGTAACATTTTATTTGTTTCTCTAGATGACTGAAAGAAAGCTTAACTAAATTTAGCTTCTCAAAACTCCTTAGCAAGCTAACCTGTTTAAATGCAGAATTATGGAAAGTAAAAACATCTTATAGGTTGTGTCTGATTATTTAGAAAAAATCAAATCATAAAGCTTTAGAATCCCTTTGCTGCTGACCTCTTAAAGCACTTTTTTCGGTAAAATGTCCTCTGCTTTCAATAAGCTTATTAGTTAGTGACTTAAGTTTCACACAATCATCATACTTGTGTCGCCCATTTAATACAAATTGAACAAGTGCATAAGTTTCCTGCATATAAGTTTAAAGATGTGATAAAACCTGATGGCCCAACCTTTTGCTTGCAGTCAAAGTGAAGCACTGTTTAGATGATTTAAGCATGTGAATTTGCTTGAGTTTAAGGATTACAAATGAAGCCCTGGACATGAAAACTTCAAGGCTGTCAGCGTATATCTGTTTGTGAGAATTTTATTTTGAAATTAGAAAGGAAGTTATTCTTGAGTCGCCTCATAATAATGGAGAAGGATTGCTTGTTAGTGACTTTTAGAAATGGTTTGAGTGACAACTGGCTAGCCGTTAGCCACTTATAAAGCTAATGTTGCAATCTGTTTCTCCTCCAAGGATGTATGGTTTACAGCTTATGGGGATCTGGACTGCAGTTCATCACCTCCTGTTCAACAGATGAACAACTGGAAAATTGTCAATAAAAATATTAGAATTTTCTATTCATAAAGGTGTTTCCCAGGAGGTTGGACCCCCCCTATGCAAGTTTGATTAACTGTAACGGACAGACTTTTCTAATCTGGACTGAAAAATTAGGTTGGATTAAATCATAAAAACTAGAATTCATAGTTTTCCCTTGAGCATTTCACAAATCTCATCCTGTGAAACGAGTAGCTTTGATTATAAGCTCCTGTCGGTAGATGACTTCTTTATTATTGCTATACATGGCAATGATTTTGATCACGTTTTTAGTTAGGATTCCTTTTCCTCTAAGACCTGAATCCTGGATAAGTAAAAAAAAAAAATCTTCATCCTTGTCACTATATTAATCTGCTATAAACAGCATTGAAAATGCTAAGCTATAAAAGTAAAACGCTTTACATTATGTATATTTTTATGCACTTGCATCCAAAAATACCAGAAATATGCACTGATAATAGGTGAAAGTGGGATGTTTGGCCTTCTGTGTAAAGACAAAAAAATACTCTTCATCATTTTTCCTCCCAGCATAAGGTGAATGAGATTATTTTGCCAGCTGTACAAATAATCCTAATTGGAAGTTTATGTAGGTTACAACAAGGCTATAAATACCCGGTGGTTGTAGAGTACGGCTGTTACCACGGTACCCCGTACCCCCTGCATGTTGACCATATGTTGTGCTCAGCTCCTTGCATTCCCGTGGTAGACCTCCTCACAGCTTTGCCATGTTCAAATAAACGTGTTAAGCTGTTTAACACGAAGCCGGGGAATAGAGGAGATTGTGGGATTTACAGCTTTTTTTTATTTATATAGTTTTATTCTTTTATTTTTTATTTTTTTCTTGCCATGATCTTCTGCAGACGACGTTGTCTGAACATACATGTAGATAGAGGGATTTGTTAGTTTCCTCCACTGCTTCTGTGTAAACGGTTTCATTCGGTCTGGTTGCAGGCAGATCTTTTTTTTTTTTTTTTTTTTCCTCCAAAGCTGAGCAGAGCAAATGTGTTTATTTGCTCCCGCTGATGTTCGCAAACATATTACAGCAGGAGCCAACAAGCTTTGCTTTAAACACAGCATCTCCTTTAATGAGAGGAGAGACTCATGTTTCACAAGCTAAACCTCCCCCCCCCCCCCACAACTGAAAACCCACTTCTCCCAAGTGCAGCAAATATGTTGTGCTTTGACCAAGCGTCCTGCTTTACACACACACACGTACAATCGGAGCGGTTCTCCAATATGCTTTTAAATGGGACTACTAAATACAACCCCTGGTTTCACAAATCATGCGGCTGTAGGAGCTGCGTGCTGCCAGTGCCAGCCACCGGTGACAAATCGGCCCTGTGTGTGCTTTCAGGACTGACTGATCACCAGGCCATCCCTCGACTTGACTAAAGAGCAGCAAACACAAAGAAACTCCCAGCAACAACCTCATTAAGGCCAGAGCCATACATACACATAACCCGGCTTCGCTTTCTTCTTCTTCTTTTTTTTTCCACCCAAAGTTTCTACACTTTGATACCCTAATCTGAATGTAAAGCGCGTTGCTAATAGATGGCCATGGATCAGGTGTAATGTGTGACGTTATCGGCCGTTTTAGTTTATTTTGGGTGTCCCAGAAAAGAGGGATCATACTGCGATTAAACGGCGGATACGGATGAAGCGGGGAGGCTTTTTACTTCAGTAAACGGATGTTTCAAGAGGTTTTTAAGAGCAATCACACTTGATCATGTCAATTAACATAACGTTTTGTTTGGGCTCCTTTTTTATTTTAGGCTATACAGCTTTATGGTTTCATTATTCATTGATGAACTTGCATGTTTCCTTTGCATCTATGTTGTGTGGTGTTTATGGTCATCCGGTTTGGGCGCTTCTAGGCTTGAATCAATTTATTCCCCTTTTCCTAAATAGAAAGAGGAAAACCGATTCCTCCATCTCCATCGATTGCCTCGTCTTCCTTGTTAAACACCCAGACTGGAAGATTGCCTCGCCTCTGACTCCGAATGAACGGACGTGCCGCCCCTCGGCTGTCCAACTCACTTTAGCAGCTGCCCGCTGCCGCCGTTCTCTTCTCAGGAACCTAAAGGGAGTTGTTGATAGTTAAAGATGATATTGTTTTGGCATTTAATTAAGAAATGCAAATGCAGGGCCACGACAGATTAGAAGCCTTGACCAGACTGCCAATCAAAGCTGATTACTGTGGTCAGCGTCCTGCTCGCCATTCACTTCACAGGCTTTAGCTGCTGTTTGATTGTTTCATTAGCTTCTTAGTTGGCAGGAGTATTCATTAAACTTTACACCAATTTAAATGGATTGAATTTGGCTTTTGGAGGGAAAATAATACAAGGTTTTTAAAAACCTTTTACGATTCATAATAAAAAAAAGCCAAGGTGCTTACAGTAAATGAGAAGTAGCTTTTCCATTAGGGGAATAGGTGGATTGGACGACTATTATCCGCGGGAAGAAAGCCACAAGTAGCCCATTTGGAATAAACAAGGAAGAACAGGTGGAAAAGAAATGCTCTCTTCAGAAAGGGGTAAAATTAAGCTCTGTGAGGCAATAAACTATCACTAAATGTCAGGGACAGTGGCGCCTCCAGAAATGTTTCATAGGGGGGCCGGATGGGGCCACTAAAAATCTTGGGGTGGCCACTGAAACTAAAAGCCATAATTTCAGGGTTTGAACCTACTATTGTGGAAAACCTGCCTGTAGAAATCATAAAGTAAACACCAACTCATACCTTGGTTTATTGCGTGATTTTTAATGTTACGTCGCCGGCTGTGCATGATGGGATGAAATGCTAAACTGATGCTACTACAAGTTGGCATTGCACAGGGTGTCTGTAGTCACCCCTGGCAACCCCCTAGCAGCGCCACTGGTCAGGGATGGTAATGATGAAAGCCTTAACAGCCGGCTTGTATATTAACATCTAAACATGCTAAAGAGATCAGCATTTTCCTCTTTAACTCAACTCTGAGATCAGTTTATTAGAATAAAAAGTGAAAATAATGCAGCTTTAATAATAAAAAACATTGACGACAGGGTCTGAAGTTTCATGAAAGCTTTGTTATGGAACCGCAAAATGATTCAACATCTGAAATGGCTAAAGTTAAAAGTCTCACCAAACAAGCAGCATGTACAGGGTCACGATGGGGGGTGGCGTGATATGCGCTCCGTGGTTGGTGGACTGTCCTGCCACAACAGCTGATAAAAGCCGCGGTCAGAGTAAAGAATCGAAGAACCTTAAAGATGATCTGCATATGATCCTACTGAGGTTGAGTGTTTTTGTATTAATAGGATTATAAGCAGGTTCTACTCAGTATTAAGTCTGGGGGATGATTATGAACAGAGATGGCAAAAGTACTCACTTTCCGTACTTGAGTAAAAGTACAGATACTTGTGTTAAAAAATACTCTGGTAAAAGTGGAAGTACTGATTAAACTTCTTTACTCAAGTAAAAGTAACAAAGTACAGGCTTGTAAATTTACTTAAAGTATAAAAGTAAAAGTAGAAACCACTTTTTTCATGCCGTTGCCTACATTTTAAATGGATGTCTGCCAATAGGACTAGATCTCCGTTGTGTTCATTTTCAATCATCTCGTCGTCCATGCTACTATGCTAACGCCACCGCCACCAAGCTGCAATGATTTGCCGCCAATGAATACCGCCGAATCTGTCGATTCATCTTGTAGTGGTGCGTCAAATGCAACGTAGATTCCCATCCAGTTAGATTGAATTTGGTATCGATGACGTGAAAAATAATAACGGTAACTCCATTGAACTGATTCAAAACTAAAGTAACGAGCCAATTTTTTAAAATGTAAGGAGTAGAAAGTACAGATATTTGTGTAAAAATGTAAGGAGTAGAAGTAAAAAGTCGCCATAAAAATAAGTAGTAAAGTAAAGTAAAAATATCAGAAAAATCTACTTGAGTACAGTAACGAAGTATTTGTACTTCGTTACTTCCCATCTCTGATTATGAATGCAGGCGAAACACCTAAAACAAATGACATCCAAGTTACCTTCAATTTTTCCAGTCATGTGAATCTTTTGACATGTTATCGCCACAGAAAATATTAAAATATGTGGCTGTTCTCTGATAATATCAAATAAAAAAGGGTGTGAATACTTTTTGGAAGGCATTGAATGCACCTACTTACCTATCTGCTTACTTTTGTTTTTGTTTTTGAAAAGCCTTATTTGTCTTAATTTGCCTATAAAGAATTCTTTAGATCTTAAAACCAGCAGAAAAACACAAATTGGCTGTTAGCATGCAAGATCAGATTCTTCAAATTTAATTGGTTAAAAGAAAAAGAAAAAGGATGGCAGAGGCTCGCATTTCCTCCTGGTGTTTCTTTTTTTTTTTTTTGTCCACAGTGGGGTTTGGCTACTTAATGAGCCTCCATTCCCTCTCCTCCATCATGTGGTGGAAAGGCCGTGGATTCAGCATTTCCAGCTCCCGCTCTCTCATCCTCCCTAAAGATGCAACAGCCGTCCGGTGCTGTTGTAAGTGTTAAATTATGGATAAACAGTCTAAATGCTTTGAAGCATCGGTTTAATATCTCAGCTCGGGCCTCGGTAGCAGCGGCAGTATTGCCGCAGATCGCCGATGGTCCTCATGAGGATCGGGGTTTTATGGTTATGGGTCACGAGTCCTTTCCCCAGCCCCACCCCTCCACCCCGCCAGGTGTCACTTCAGAAATTTGACCAAATTTCTAAAACAAACATCTTTCGAAAAAAAGTTCCCCAGAGCCAAAAAGTTTGCAGTTTCTTCCTTTCCTAATTTCTTTGACTCAGTGTTAGAGTGTATGTGTCTATAAATAAATATATATATATGTGCATGTGGCGGCGGTTTCATGTTGTGCGTATGATTTGACTGTTAACAGGATGGGGCCGCCTTGTGTCAGGGTTTTTATGTCTTGTGAGATTGTCTGGTTTGTTCCCAGAATAGCCCATCAGTTCCGCCCTGCGTGGCTCATCCGCTTGTAATGTGCCTTAATGCCCGGGCCTGTATGAGTAGCGTGAGGCCCGGCAGTGACAGTGGAGGAGCATCTTAGCTCGCTGCTTATCCAGAGAAAGCCGTCACTTAACTCAGCCCCTCTATTGTCTGTCCACACCCCTCTCCTTCTCCCCCTGACGCGATTCTCTATAATCCTCAAACAGATTCTGGTTAGAAGTCCCTGAGAACTATTTTTACGTTTTTTTTTTTTCCTCTTTCCTTCTTCCTTCCTCCCATTAAAACATTAATGGCTGTTGCAGATGAAGAGAGGGATCCCTATGAGGATGATTATAATGTCACTCCGCTGATCTCCTGCCGCCCCGAAATAATTGTACATCATCGCTTCATAACGTGTCAGAGGGACACGTTGGTGGCGTGCAATTAAAACCGCAGAATATAATACAGCAAATTACAGGCTGTCAGGCCTACGAACAACACACTCGGTATTTGAGTTACACTTAATCATCACGTACATTAGTGATTTTGCTAAGATCCCCTCAGCCCTCCCTCCCGCCCCTCCGCTCATACAGCAAGACTGTGAGAGGAGCTGCTCCTTCCAGGCTGCTGAAGGATTGTTGGGTGATAATGTTACTGGTGGAGCTTTAGAGTCACCCAGTTTGGCCCCAGTGGTTCATGGCGCCTTTCACAGCCTTAGGAATGGGGTCCCTGCACACTTTTAGGTTTTTAAGTGGCAGAGAGAAAGAGCTCCACAATATGACTGCAATAATATTATGAATTTTGTAATAATTTCAATTCACACACATTTGCCAGATTCTTTCTCTCACTGAAACATCCCAACAATCCTCTACCAGAGTCTCTACTAATCAAATATGCATCTTGTTTTCAGCTTAGGGATGACAGATAGCATCCAGCTGGACCAAAAAAATATTACCATGCAGAGTGGGAATCCATGGGACTTTATATCTAATCATGTTGGGACCAAACACTACTTTTTATCAAGATTTAAAAACGGAAATACTGCTTTTACTTCACTATCTAATTTCACATTAATACACTCTCATTCAAACATTGAAAAGGGCAATAGCGCAACTTTTTTTTAGAACATCTCTTCTATAATAGATTTTAAATGTCCCTTTGGTTGTTAAACACTTGTATTGGTGAAGGATATCAGAGATTAAAGTGGTTAGGAGTTCTACTCGGTGTAAATACTGGATAATGAAAGATGGAAATGTTGTAATCCGGTTTATATCTGAGGAAAAATATAGGGAATAAGCTAATCTAGAGAAGAAAAAAAAGTATTAAATACCATTTAAATAAACAGCACTCTACTAGAGGAACCAGCCAAGCGAGGTGATTTTTAAGGATTTCTGGAATATCCAGAAAATATAAAAAAATGGACGAATTGTTGTTACTAAAGTGTTTGAAATCGTACAAAACCATCTAGAGTAGGGATGCACGATATAATCGGCCCCCTATCTTTATCGGCCTGTATCGGCCTTAAAACTGAATATCGGACATCGGCCACCCCACCGATATTTAACCCGATATTGGATCAGCTTCTGAGTTTCTAAAGTCTTAAAAAAATAAATAAATACTACTTCTTCTTCTTCCTCAAAAACGTATTTTTTACAGACTTAAAAACTTCTAAAGATGAGGGAAAAAATATTGATACATTAAAATATCACAATATCTTCATATGCTGATATATTGCCATTTAAAAACACCATATCAATCTCTTTTACTAATGAAATATTGCTATGTCATCGTTGTGCTACAAAATCCCCCGAAAATCCACAAAATTTTGCCATATTTTTATATGTTTATATATTGACGCGGTATCGATCTATTTTACTAACAAAATCTCACAAGAATTTGCAAAATATCACGAGAGTTTGTAACAGAACGATGAAATTTCACGAGATTTTGAAAGTAAAATAGATCGATACCGCGTTTTTAAAAATCAATTTGATATCAGCATATGAGAATATATTTGAGTATATTATTTTTCAAAGTGTCAGAAATGGATAACAAAACTGCTATTTTCAATGACTACTTATTTTTGTCCAGCTTTAACATCGGTTCGATATCGGTTATTGGCTACATGAGTTTTAAAATATCGGCATATCGGCCAAAATCCCAATATCGTGCATCCCTAATCTAGAGTAATTAGGGCAAACTACTAGTCAGAAACTTGGTAAAAATTGTTATAAAAAGAAGTAAAATAAGTTGATCTATTAGTATAATCAAACAATTTCACTCTTAATTTGTCAGATTAGTTAATACTTATACATTAAATCAAAGGGGTAGGCATCCCATTTGGAGACATTGTTGTTTTTAAACTTATACTTAAAACTTATATGGTTTAAACTTTCATAAGATCTTGTTGACTATGCTGGCTTCTTTTTAAAGTGACATGGAGCACATAAAACTACTGTCCCTTCCCCTACCTGTTGCTGCAAGCACTTAGTAAGCTCTAAAAGTCTTGGTACTTTAAGACTTTTTATGCAGTGAAAATCAGGTCTTGATGACCAGATGAGATCCTCTAATATTTTCTAAAGCTAATATTGTTTTAAACATACATTCTGAACTAGTGTGTTTAGACCTAATGCTTGTTTCATTAGAACCACTAGAACATTTCAGTTCTATAACACTAAAGAAATGGATATTGTTTAGATCCGTGTTTATTTAGGTCTTCTAGGGATAGTTGTGTTGCTCACAGTAACTCGTAATCCGTCAAAAGTTCAGATGAAAAAAGAATATTCAGAGACACAACTTTAACCAGAATTCCCCATCTGTTTGCTTGATCTATCTACAATCATTCCTCTTCCTCAGATGCAGCACCTGGCTCTTCCTCTCAGGAAGATGTATAACGCTTACAGCCTCCGAGACTTGAGTCTCAGCGTGGGGACATGGCCCTTGTCAGTCAGTGCAGTTCCCCTTCACCAAAATAAACACATTTTGCTCTAATGCATTTAACTAAATCTAGTGCACCATTATGGGAAATAAAAGAAGTAACGCTAAAGGTCATTTGGAAAATAATGCAGAAAGGCTGGTCTGGAAAGGTTAAGTATGTGACGGAGCAGCTCTGATGATAACGAGGGCTGCGCGTACGGCTCCGGGAGCCGTGCGTTCTGGTTTGACTCGGCGCCGCGATCGCTCTTTATGACCAAGACAGCTTTACAGCCCGTCCCTCCCCACCTCACCACCCCACCACCACCATAACACGATAAAGCGCGGCATAATGGATTGGATGTGTTTAGTAGCCTTGGGCTGATGTTTGTAAAATTAATGCTTTTTGCAATAGAAACACACTCTAACCCGAACACACTTGCTCACACAGGGAAAAGCAAAAGAGAAGGAAAAGAAATTCAGACGGCGCTGATGCATCAGGACAAATCCACTGGCCTGTTTTCACTTTTATACCTTAAAGCAGACTTTATATGTATTTTCATAAGCTTTGTGTCCTTACAGGTAAATCTCAACAGAAGAGACAGGAAATACATGGCTTCATTAGTTAAGTCTGCGCTGTAAAGCTCAACAGCGAGCAAAAGAGGCAATGAGGGTTATTAAATTTGTGTTTCAAATTACACCGCACCAGTACTTGAGGGAGATAGTGTGTTTGTTCCGTCCGTTTCTGGTCGGGCAAAAGACTCTTTTGAAAAATCGGAATAGGACCCAGCTCAGCATCTCTGAGCTCCAGAGACAAAGACGGAGCTCTCCGTCAGCATTTCAGTCCCATTAGGTTTTAATAACGGTCTCATATTCTGTCGTGGCCTCACAACAGGGGCCTGGGGGCTTCATAATCAAACCATTTTTCCTTTAATCAAAGACAAAGCAAAACAAACACTCGGCTCAGACTCTAAGCGTCCAAATCAGTAGTTAAAGTAAGGAGCATGAGCTCCTAATGGTGTGTTTTACAGCTCTTGAGGACTGTTCAACTTAAGAGGCTATTGTGTGAGCTGTGCATGACCCAAGTCCTTACTTGACATAAAGTAAAGTTCTTTTATCCCCAGAATTTCTGCTCCCTTTTTAAAAAAACCTCTACCTATGTACGAATGAAGGGCAGCTTTACTTCCATAAAGCTGGTCGTTAATTTCAATATATTATTCTTTTTGTTCAAACGCTCCCGTTTTGTTACCATAAAACCGCAAACTACAGCATATTCTAGCCTTTAAAACCTTTCAGCTTCAAACCCACCGGAAAAGAGTGTAATTGCATTCAAGTATCAGTAGCAAGTCAATTAAAAGGAGTATGATGAAAACATAAACAGCTTCAATAGCATATGCTAGTTTTTTTTTTTAGTTAACTTTAAAAGTGTAGATGGACAAATAAGTTGGAGAAAGAAATCTGGCCAATTTCCTCTTAATTAGCTCTTAACTTTGACCTTAATTATTGTAGTTTTGACTCATTTTCTATCCATAAACTAATGAACCGTAATGCATATTTTTTGCTATAGTTTCAATAAAATCAAGGAATGGTTGAAAACATGAGCTTTTAGTATGAGGTAAGTTTTTACCTCATTTATTTTTAGGTAAATTCGAAACGTGGCAACAAAGAACCAGCGGCTCCTTTCCTCTGATGTCTCTAAGTCCTTGTGGCTGAAAATCAGGCCAAGGGTTATGTCCAAAATTGGATTCAGTCAGACCAGCCCCCCCAAAACATAAAACGGGATAAAATAATTGCCAACGGGGTTCCAACGCTCTTTAAGGAGTATGGTGATCAATCAAAAGTAACATATTTTCTACATTTCTATAGAAAACCTTAAAGCACAGCATTGCTTTGGATTTATCCCCCTTTGATTTGTTACCTTAAATAAAGTGTTTCCTGCCAGGTTAAGAAGTTGCATTATTTGTAGATACTTTGAAGTTCATGAAACAAAAAGGTGTAAAGATATATGGAAAAAAAATATACTTTGTAAAGGCTCTGTACTTTGTGGGAGTAAAGAAAATACAGAGAGAGGGAAGTTAATAAATGATTAACAACTGCAATTAAAAGATGAAGTGAGAGGCAGATGAAAAAAAGGGCTGTAATTAAAATATCAGTCCGCTTATTGTCAGAAGCGCGCGTGCCATCCATTGTGCTCTTATTAAAAAGCTGGGTGGAGGAGTGAAGGAGCGAGCGGCGCTTAATTCCAGCAGCCCAAAGTGTCTGGTAATCTGCCCGTAGATGGGGCTCCGCGAAGGGCCGTAACTCACATTTAAGTGTTGGGGCCGTGTCACTGCGGGTTCACAGTCGTGCATTTCCATGTTGACACCCATCGGGGCAGGGGATATTTGGCAGTCAGGAGTAATTTAACTTAATTAATGGGATGCATATTTGATGGAGGAATAAAATATCCAGGCTCAGCAAAGTGGAAAAGGCGAAAGATTTAGTGGGAGTTAAAGGTGGAGGGGAGAGTAATTTGTGCCTTCGGTTGCCGGCTGCTTGAGAGACGGAGAGGGGAGAGAGCAATGGGAGGCAGGGGTGCGGTGGGGGGTGAGAGATGGATGGTTGACACAAAGCTGAGCTGATGTGTAGACGGGAATGGGCTGTCTCTCCATTGAGGGGACCATCAGAGTGACGGCGCTTGATTTAATTGATATCCGGACCGAGCTCTTCCTCAACGCAAACAGACACATTACGCTGGTTTGCAAACTTCTAGCTGAGCCGCCGACTGCCAAGGGCCTTTTTAATATTCATGAGAAGGCTTTTAAAAGTGTTCACCGATGGTGTCCTCCCTCTGCTGCCACCACCGCCTGCGTTCCAACTTGTCTTCCCTACCAGCACACACACCAACACACATTACCTTTAACACACGCTGCAGACACGCAACGTGCTGGTTCTCTCAGACAAACCCGTGGCCTGACGAAAAGCTGTCACGCTGCTCTTAATCTCCACTGGCACTTTTTAATTGACTTCCTGTAGGTATAGATTATATTCATGCCGAGTCTGCCACCGAGATGTTTGATACCGTCCCAGAGACTGGCATCAGGGTTGCTTGTAGCTCACCGAGGGTGACGCCGCTATCTGGGTCTCTGTCTCTACCCCTCTTTCTCCTCCTCTATCTCTCTCATTGTGATTGCCAGACTTATTTAGGGAACGGGGGAGAGGTAAAACACTATCACTCATTGCCATCATCATAATGGAGCTGATGTACCTGCTGGGAGTGCTGGGAAAATACTGGCTTGGGCGTAGGGGATGCTGCTCATGTCTGACCGAAGCTGTTAGTAGCATGAACCAGTCACACAGGGCAGGTTCTGGCCTTCTGCTCAGAGCTGGACATAGTCCAGCTTTATCCGTCTGATTGACATGATGGATTGGTAGAAGTTGCTTTAGGTATACGCTGCTATTATTTTGTTGCCCCCTGAAAACTTCCCCTTTTTATTGTTAAAACTACTTCAGTGTATTTCATCTAAAAGTCACAGTATAAATCTTTTTTCCTCCTACTTCACAGTGAAACCAACACAAAGTAGTGTATAGCTGTGAAGTGGGTGGAACATGAACATTTTGTTTAAAGATAAAAGGCTGGGTGTCCTTTTGTATGCAGCCACCCAAGTCGATACTTTAAGAGGGAGCGAGGAGGAAGGGAAAGCTTGATTTTTGAATTTCAATTCAGTTTACAGAACAAAACAATTTACAAAAACAGTATTTTTAAATTCCTAGCCTTAGCAAACCCAAATAATAAAAAAACTTTAATTGCAACTCGTAAGATAATCGAAGAACACAGAAGGAAAAGTAATCAGAAGTAAGTGGAACAGAAAACATTTAAATAAGAGGTGAGTCTTTAAATTGGATTGACCAATTTCCTCCTAATATTTCTTGTTTAGTTAGTTAAATCTCTCAACTTTGTTTACTAGAATCATCTTACCATGAAATTGTAGCTCCTTTACCTCTACCTGTTTTGTAAACAGGGAGACTGACCAATTGACAATGTCTCTTCTTATGTCTAGGCTTTGATTGGGCCATTCAAGCACATGGATCTGCACCTACCTTTATTTAAAATATCAAATAAGGTCATGGTCCAGCTTGAAAAAGGTCAGTCTGGGCAACTAGACGTTAAGTTCTCTAGAAGACATTTCGCCTCTAATCTAAGACGCTTCTTCGGTTCTAAGTAGTGGTGGGGAGAACTGAGATTAACATACCATAGATTCAGTCGTTAAGGGCCGCTGTCCTGCAGGTTTTAGAGTTTTCCCTGCTTCAGCACAGCTGATTTACATTGATAGTTGATTAACAGGCTTTTGCTGAACTGCAATCATCAGAATCAGCTGTGCTAAAGCAGAGAAACCTCTAAATCCTGCAGGACAGCGGCCCTCGAGGACTGACGTTGGGAATGCCTGCTGTAGGAGGAACAAAGAATTAGGGGGGACAAAAGGTGGCTTTTACTAACCCTGCATTTCAAAGACTCCATTGTAGCTTCAGCTTTATGTTCACAGTCCCTGCCCTGCTGGGAGGTGAACCTTCAGCACGCCTCTAACAGGCTTCCTGCCAGGATTACCTCGTATTTAGTGCTTTTTTTTCTCTATCAGCTCTCACTAACTTTCTCCTCCCTGCTGAATAAAAGCAGCCACACAGCATAATGCTGCCACCTCTGTGTTTCACCGCAGTTTGATTTATTTTTTTAATTAATGTTGGCCAGAAAGTTCGGCTTTGTTTTCTTTGCCCAGTTCATGGCTACACCTTCTAGTTCATATGGCTTTTAATTTTCAAAAGTGGCTTTCTTCTAATCACTTTTCAGTAACAATTGACTGTAATTTATAAAAACAATGGATTCAGGGTAGAACAGATAGACTGAATACTTCTTACATGATTATTTGTATAAAAAAACAAGAAAATAATCAGTAATTTTGCTCCCACCTCATCATGTTTCTCCGCCGTTTGTGGATCTGTCGAAAAATACCAACAAAAAGGCATTAGAATTTGTGGTTTAAATATAAAAAAATGTCATGAGGGGGAAAAAGGGGTACTAAAGCAGTTTAAATAATCTAAAGTAATTATCTATAGAGTTTGATTAGTAAAACTTTGTTTTAGGCACACTTAATGGATTTTACAGATAAATTAGATGTTTTATGTACAAATTATTTTAAAAACTGCAAATTTTTCAAACAGGTCTAAATTATGACTGTGCTGTTGTGAAGTTTCACAATCTTATTTGGCCCTAAAGCAGTCGTAACATTTTGGAGTCATGAAATATGAGCGCAAACTGTCATCTGTCAGAGGCTGAAATCCAAGAATCACAGTTTTGGATTCGGCATCTCAAACCAATCGGTGCTTCGGATTCCGCTCTTCCTTTGTGTCACATGTTGCCTGGCCAACACATACCGGGCACAGTAGCGCACAGGTCCGCCGCCTACTCAGCCATCTACACGTCCATCGGATGAACACTAACTTTGTTTCAGTTGCAATAAAAGTCTGTTTTTTTCAGCAAAAATGTCATCAGGAAAACAGCGGATGCTCGTTATCGGATGCTTGATGTATAAAACCCTGCTGATAAATCCCTGACAGCATGTATTATATTAGTCTGAGCTACCTTACTTCCTAATTTTGGCCCTTGTTCTGTGCAGCGGCTTAATATCTCTGAATTCCCATGATTCTCCCATTTATGAAGTGATATCGACCATCGTCTTATGCGAAACAGATAATAAGCCGTGATGAATGGCTGACATTAGTGATGAAATTACATCAACCTTAACAGGCTATTGTATTAACACACCTTGCCGATTCCACTCCTCCCCGCTGCCCGTTTAATTGATTAATTGCTGACGTGGATGGATGAGGGGCCGGTTGGTCCCGGATCGGTGGGCTGATTGCTAGTCAACCGTAAACAAGGAGCAGCCACAGCGGGCCCTCAAGGGCAATATTCATGCTCCCCAACCTTATGGTGATTCCTTATCCAGCCCTGACAAGAGGAAAAATATTTGACCATAAAAAGTCTGGTATAAACCGGGCTGACATATATAAAGCCCCTCTCTGCTTTTCTTACCCTCCCTCCCTCCTGGCCGCTGCTGTGTCTCCTTTAGTGCTCAGAGCACCCTTCGGACTCTGAAATCACCCGACCTAGTCTGCATTCGCAGCCAGAGTCCCCCAGGTGACCCCCGAACATCCCCAGCTTTAAATATGAGCAAATAATGGCAGCATGAGTGATGCTGCCCGCGTCCTTGACTGGGATCCTTGGTGTGCCGTAGCCACTCCTCAATGTCGCTAAACCTTGCGGGACGCATAAAACACCCTCATAGCAAAAATCCCAAAGCCCGTGTGTGGCGTCGGTTGGAGGGATGCGAGCCCACTGTGCAAGAGCAAAGGGGTTGGCTCGCATAATCTTAACTCTGCTTTGAGTTTAACGACAGGGACACCGTGTCCTCTTTTAGTATGTTTACATTTAGAAGTGCTGCGACAAAGTCATTAAGGCGCAACAGCACACATCACATGTTCTTTATGTCTTATTGTTTGTTTGCGGGCCTGCTTCATGGCCCCAGTAAATAAGGCCAAGTTTAGTTCTGACAGTGGCTAGTTCCACGTTACTGCTGCTGCTTAAAGGCGCACAGCTGTATTCAACCCTTCATTGGAGCCACATTTCTTAGTGCAACAAGGGTGGAAATGGGTTAGCGTCAAGACAGGAGTCGACTTCGTCGTAACGAGTATGAGACCCTTCTGTCATCCACGCGGCCTTCGCTCTGTCTGACGAGCTCCACGTTAACCTCTGTTCCAACGAGGCCCTCCAGGCAGAGACGTATAGGTCTGAACCCCTGCAGCCGGCCGTGAAAACGCTGACACATTGATTACCCCCGCATGAGAAGGGAAAAAAAAAAAAGTAGAGGTTGATGAGGAGGAACGCACAGAGCAAACATGAAGAAGATTTATTCACTTATTCTGTTTATTCAGCAAAACAAACAGGAGGTCAGGATTATGCTGCAACACCGACAGCCTGTTTTCAGTTAGAATTAAATTTCAAATTAACCAGTTCACTCTGCCCACTTTTATGGTCATTTTAAAGCATGCATGCCGTCCTCCAAACAAACATACTGCTTTCCCTGTTCAGGAGAAAAGTGATTTCTAAAGGATCCTACTACCGGTACTTTGGAGCCTGAAGAAGCGGGCACTTGTGGCTCGCGTTCTCTGGGTTGAACATTAGATGGCGCCATTCAACTTGCTAGAAAGTAGAAGCAGAGGGCCTCATTTTCTAAGTGTCTGCATGCTGTGTGGCGCATGTAGATGTCTAACACAGATGAAATGTAGCTTAGATTCAGTTTGTTCCGTCGTTGAAAGTTGAATTTGGATTGCCAACTTTTATTTCATGTCTAAGTTTGGTTTGGATAAGGTGAAGCTAAAGCAGGTTTTGGGTATAAATATGCAACAACAGATCATTTTATAACACATTCATTATCTTATTGAACAGCAACTGGTAACAAGTGTTTTACTTTGATCTCCCAGAATAAATTCTTAGCGTTTGAATAGTTGGTGTACAGCTACTAAATGCTGGGGGGAGTGAAGTGAATCAGGTTGGAGGCTGAGCTTAATGCGGGGCAGACGGTGTTATTGGGGGGTGTTTCCTGCCGGTGCTGCTTTAACTAGGACAGGCCTCTCTGTAGTAGCTAAGCTCAGGGGCCGATCAGCAGGTCTCAGGAGAGGCTCCCTACACCGCCGCCTCACCCGGCCTGTCACAGGGGAGCTGATGCTGGGCTGCCTAGGATGGCTCAAAGGGTGTAGGGCTGCTGCGATGATGATGATGATGATGATGATGATGTCGGTAGTGGGCGAGTGGGTGGGTGTGGGCTGACATGCCGAGAGGGCAATTACAGCAAGGACAAAGACTACATGGTGATAAGTCCCAGCCGCTAATGAAGGGAGCAGGTTAGCCTGTTAGAGGAGAGCGGCCTCGGCGCGTGCGTGTTTGTTCCAGAGCGAATTTGTTTGCGTGCATTTAACCTAACAGAGGAGGATATACTTTCAGGGGTCATGTCGCACACCGTCCCTCACTGACCTCACTAACTGACGCCTCTTCCCGAGACGCCGCTCTTTTTCTTCCTCTCCTCTCCTCGTGGAGTAAAAGCAAACAACAACAACACAAGACTGGAAAGCAGTCCATCTGTAGGGAATTCTCTTCCTGTGGCTGAATAAAAGCCCCGCTGCAAGTTATTAATGAAAACAAAATGTTTAAAATAAGCACCCCTTCGCCAGATAATTGTTGCACATTACCAGATCTAAAAAAAAAAAGTAAAAAAAATGTGTTTGTTATTTTAAAGACTGATTGTTTTATAAGCAGCATAACATTAAAACTTCAAAATGCAATGAATCATATCCTGATTTCCCACATGAAATAAATGAGTTTCAGTCTGTGAGAAATTAAAGCATAAGCAGGAAAAGGTCAGAGAGATGTTTGCGTTTCATTTTTATGTCACTTTGGCACATCCATGCATGGGTTTGGAGCAGTTCCTCAATGCCTCACCTCTTTATTTTTGTTTACTTTCTTATTTTTTTCTGCTTTTATTTCTTTATTCATCTTTTTTTTGGTGGGTAGGACTGCAGAGAGGAAAGATGGTGTGTACCTGATACTGCTGCGTTGGCACACCAGTCTGGGATCTGATAAGGGGAGCCCCGTGGAGCGGCACTTATTCAAATCAGTGCATGTTCACAGTGAATGGGGAGCAGGTAGAGGCGCTAAGATACAAGGCGATAACCTTTCTGGAGAGGCAGAGCGAACAGCTTTACACCCTGTTTCACAGCTACACAGGATGAGGGATTTTCTGTGCACTCTAATTGATTAGCTTAACGTAGGGTCTCACAAAAAAAACAAACAAAAAAAAAAACCCAAAAGGTTTTTTTAAATATATTTGGTGATTTTTATCATGCTTTGTGGATATATCTGCTCTCAACCGCCGCATTTACGGCTTAGAAGTTTTAGTACGCAGATGGAAAATATGTAACTCCCTGTTTCTATTAAACACATATTTAAATTTAACACCGCCCGTTTATGTTTTTAACATTCTCCCCCAGCACTCTCTGATAGGAAGCAGAAGCGTACGCTGCATCTGGGTGGGCATGTGTGAGTAAAGTCTGTGTTTATGACATAAACACTGACACGCACACGCGCATTACATGAAATCAATTAAGTTTAATAACTCTGATCCGCAGTGATCAGTTTTAGAAGCGGCTGTGCAGAAGTCTGAGGCGAAGCTTTAAGCTTAATTGCTGCTCTCGATGGTGGTGTGCCAGGCGTAGTAGAGGAAGACGGCGTTGGGGCTGTGCGGGGGGGGGTTGAAACATATGTTGTGTGAGCCTAACACACAACTCAGCAGTGATGGCTAAATGTTTGGCTGGAATGAAAGAATCCAAGGCCTCCGCTATAAAATATTTGGCTTTAAAAATCATTTAAATACAAGGTTTTAGATTAATTACTTGAATCATGATTATACTTTAAAAAAAAACAATACATATTTGTTAAAGATTTGTGTTTTCCCCTATAAATAAGACACAGAATATATATATTTAAAAAAAAAACTCTAAAAATGTATCATATGCACTTAAAGGACTGTAATACCTAAAAATCAAACATAAGGATTTTAGATTTAGCAGAATACTGACATGTAGTACAATAAGACTAATAATGTATATAGAGGGCTATTGGGCGGCTCATTACTGTCAGTGGTCTAATGTGCAACCTCCGTATTTCTTCTAAGTAGCCCACCAAGTGAACAGGATAATGAAACACCAAGCCCCCTCCTTCGTTTGCAACCAAACATCACTAATCTAATATATTAGTCGCCCCTGCTCCTGTATGTGAGAGCAATTATTCTAAAAAGTTTCCACGCCGTGCCGAGGCAACGGAGGGGAATACGGTCGAGAAGTACAGCAGACACGTTTGACGGCTGCATGGCGACGCTGATAGGCCAAACGGCGGTGGGAACCTGCCACTTTTAATCACGCGGAGGGCGACAGCGTTCATAAGAGCGAGCGGCGACTCTGACTGCTCTAATAAGGAGAGGTGACGGAGAAAAAAACTTTGTGTGTTAGTGGCAAAACAGAGACATGGGGGGGTGGAGTTCAGGTTGAGCATAACAGTCGAATTTCACTATCTGAGACTGGATTTGTGGTGAAAGAATGTCAGCATTAATAAAGGGCTTCAGGGACAAGGTCACACGGGTGCCTGTGCAGCAGAACACCTCGAGTCTGTTTGTTTCTTCAGAGACGGGCAGAACATGCTAAGACGTCTCCTTGCCCATAAGGTAACCGACCGGGAGTTTTTTGCCCGTCAACGCGTTATCTCAAAGTCTAATTTATGATTCCTCATCTCCCCCCCCTCCACTCAACCCTATACTCCTTTCTTTTTATTTTTTTTAACTGAAAGACAATTTGGTCTCTGCTTAAGAAAAAAAAAAAAGCGAAAAGGAATGATGCTTTGAGGATATAATTAAAGATATCGTTCAAAGAACAACTTTTTGCATATTTGAATTATTACTGTCGTTAAAAACCACACAAAATATGGAAATATGATTGCCGGAAGCACATAAATCAATGATCAGCAAGGCCTCAGAGCCCAATAAATATGGGGAGTTAAATACTTTAAAATGCAAATCACATCTAAAATTTGCATATGGGTGAATTTAAAGGAAGTGTGCTTCCTTAAGACCCTCTGAGGTAGAAGCTAGCGGAGCTGGAGGGGCTTCAGGGAGGGGTTATGGAGGACACAGACAGACAGCCCAATGAGATATGTTTTTATATATATATTTTTGTTTTAATCCCGTTGTCATTGGTCAAGTTGTTAGATCGCTCTAAATGATAGCAGCTGAAGTGGGCTGACAGACATGACTGCATTGCTTTTGTGGATCTAGAAAGTGCCTTAAGTGATCTGAATAATTAGGAGTTAATTATTCTTCATCCATCTAAATCAGAAAAGGACAGATATGGGAGTGGAATTATAATTTTAGCCCGACGCTCCGTCTCGTCCTAATGTGGTAAACTAAAGTGACTGTGAATAATACCTACTGACCTTCCAGTAATTACGCCTCGCTTGGCAATTTGCTTGCTGTTGCTAATTGAGGGTATTGATTCAGTGATATTCATATTAAAAATACATATGTTTTATGGCTGGGATTTTTACTTATTTATTTATTTCTTTTTTTTTTTTACATCTGGTTTTGTTTAATGTATTATTAATCCTTATTATTATCTTATTTTTAAACCATAATTAGGAGACAGGATATGCAGCACTTGAGGGCTGGAGTCGAGTTTCTTTGTCCTAATCACCGTTGCAGGTAGTTCATGTTTTGCAAAACTTTCTGCTGAAACTAAAGAGCCTTGTGAAAGTAATTATAAGCTTTGTTATTTTCCATAGTTAGCCACTGAATGAAAAGCAGGATGCTATTAAATTAAAAAGACCATATCTCTTCCAGATAAATAAAATATTTTAGAAGTTTCAACTTAAATTTACAAAGAGAAGCTGCTTCAATTTTTTGTCATGCAGCAGACATGTGGAAGCATTGTTTTTGTTCAAATCAGACCAGAAGTAAAATTTTAGGCGAAAAAAAACTAAATCTGCACATTTCCCTGATCACACCGCTCCTTAGTGTGAAACAAAGTAGTGAAAGTCTTATCCTGCAAAAAATTCACTGCAAAAAAATTGAATCTAAATGATTTTTTTCTTAAATTAAGCAAGTATGTTTTAAGTGCATAACATCAATTTTTTTTATTTTAAGATAAAAAATACTCATTCCTTTGGCAGATCATCTTTATCTACTCAAATTAGGGGAAAATCACTTATTTTAATAGTTTTTTTTTGGATAGTTTTTGCTGTGTGGGTTTCTTCTTTAGGGAGAGATATTGAAACCGGTTGTTGATAAAATAAGTATGAAAGAAGTAAATAAGTTAGTAAGTTATACAGCACCTTTCACTGACATAGAGGTCACAAACAAATACAAATAAAAATATATTTACAGTCACAAAAGACATGGTCATAAGCATTTACACATTTTGTCACAGAGGGAAAACAATAAAAAAAAACAACTGAAACCTTTAAAGTGTTGCTTATGTATTCAGCCCTCTTTCCTTAGATCAAATCCTTCACAAGTTACCATGTAGTTCAACCTCTGCATAGATTTAGCTATTCTGTGCAGGCGCTATATTAAGATTTTATTTTATCTTTTTAGCAAATACAAAAAAAGTAATATATATCATGTAATTATAAAGAGCGCCAATGAAAGCGAAGATCCCAGCAGCTCTGCATTAACTCCCCGTGTGTTTTTCTCCCTATCAGACATTTAAAGATTCTCTGGCGGCACTGCTGGATCAATGGACATCATGTCTCCCTGCGCATTTACACTTAGGTTAGACTGTTAGGTTAAAAACCTGCCCTGCACCTCCCTGGAAAAAAAGGAAAAAAAAAAGGGGGGTGAAAAATCAATTTTCCCTCTGGAGTCAGAGGGGTGGTCTGCTCTTTCGAAGGCATACCTTTACCAATATCTGTGTTTGTGTGAGGAGTGTGGGTGCGGCTGGGACTGTCACTTGTGAGCGTCAGAATGCGTACGCCTTCCCTGTGGCGCCTGCAGGTATTGACCAGTGCAGAGGACGAGGTGGCTTCCTTCAAACACTAATATTTTAAGCCGAGCAGAGCTCCATCGGCAGCTCACAGCCCATAATAACCCAGATAGGGATCAATGGCACTGGATTTAGGCACTTACTCCCTGCTAAAACCGGTAAACTCATTTGTCTCTCTGGAGCGTTGCCTTCGTTGTTTAAGGAGACGCTTTAGAGAATCCCCTGAATTAAGATAATGTGTCTGTTTGGTGTGTGATCAGGCGGGCTCAACAGAAAGGACAAGCAGCTTTAGCTCTTTTATTAACTCTGTGTTTAAAGGGCCATACATGTTTTGACGGAGTCCAACTCTCTTTATTTTATGTCTGTCATGCTGATTAGTGTGCATAAGAACAACCACCCTGCTCGCTCATGCACCCCCCCCTCCTCACAATACATTGGTGTGTGTTTAAAGCAATGCCAGCTCTAAATGAGACGGACCAAAGTGCAATAGCCCTGCTGCTCCGCTGGTTCAAGCCTGGACACAAATTCTTGCTGAAAGACTCAATGGATGCCGTGAAATCGTATTTGCTGTACAGCTAATGGCATGGGACTGGTTCTGCTGGAATGTTCCTCAGAGCGAGAAAACACGTCATTCTGCTATGATGCACTCTGACCATCTACACGTCACCATGCACAGACCCCATACTGCATCAAGGTCCATGCAAAATAAAATAAAAAAGGCTCTTTTTCAAGGAAATGTTATCAATAACTCATTTTGTTAATTTGCAGCATGTTTATTGTTTTATTTCCAAAACCTTAAGACATAAAACCCTTTCAGCTAAAGGACACAGAGGGCTGCAAATAAAGGAATCTGCCACCCACACAGCTGTGTATGCTTCACCGTGCTAAGAACACTCAGGGAAGAGATCCCCTCCGAGTCTTTAGAGGTGCTGTTAAAGGTGGCGTGTCTGGAGAAAGTAGGACAAAGTGACACCTTCAGTGAAGAGGAGAGAAAAATACAGTAAAAGGAAAAAAAAGAGGAAAGCGAGAGGTGATTTGATGAGTCAGAAAACAGAAAAACCTACAGAACTTCAAACAAACCTCTCGCTTTCCTTTCTAAGCCGACTTACAGCATCCCTCCACCAAAAAAGAAAAAAACCTACAAAGGGCCGTCCATCCGTTGGAGCTACCGGTACTCTGCCTTGGGTGTCGCCGACTGCTGCTGCTGCTGCTGGTGGTAATTAGGCGTCACAACACTTAAGTCGGGTGCTTCCGCGGCGCTGGATTCCTCCTGACGTGACGGAAGGATGGAGGAGTTTTTCACTTCTGCAGCTTCTTCTGCTCTGCTGGTCATCTGTCCTCCTCGGGGCCCATCAGCCTAAACAGCCCAGTTCAGCCAACACACATATACACAAGGCAAAATGTGCACTCACTCTGTGACCCCCCCTCCCTCAATGAGCACCCGCAGGCAGAGGAGGGAAGCAGTTTGAGGGAGAGACGGAGGGAAAGATATCAAACCCCTGGAGGAGTTAGCAAAGGCCTATGATGATGATGATGATGATGATGATGATGATGATGATGATGATGATGATGTGTGTGGCCGATGTTGAAA
The DNA here is from genome assembly GCF_000732505.1 of Cyprinodon variegatus. Lineage (NCBI taxonomy): Eukaryota > Metazoa > Chordata > Actinopteri > Cyprinodontiformes > Cyprinodontidae > Cyprinodon > Cyprinodon variegatus. The sequence goes on from NW_015150602.1 coordinate 460,978, forward strand.
GGGGGGGAGGGGTCAATACTTAAACCTCTGATTCACCGGCTCTACAGACAATATAGATCAATATTAGGTGAAGGCACATATATTTCACTAATTACTGCAATAATTAAAACGGTCTTTTGTGATTAAAATAAAATCAGTGCATAGTCAATTTTTAGCGAAATGCATTTAGACACAGTGGACTAATCCTGTTCAGCCTTGTTGCTCCCCAGTCATAAAATCATTTGACAAAACAAGATTAGCAAAGGGAAGCCTTTTATTCTGCCTTTCTTTATAGGTCAGCCATAGATAGCAGTGGGAGAAGATGAGCAGTTTGGGGTTATTTTTACTGCCTTCAAAGTGAATCATTTATTAATCGTTTACTCAAATTAAAGGAAAGGTAAAGTTTTTGGCTCCAATGAAATGGTGTTTGGAGAGATTTGATAGGTAAGAGGTTCCTTTTTAATGGAAAAGCAGGATCCATCTTGGTTTTTTCCTCAGCATATGTCCTTGTGAAGTCGGCCCCTTCCCCGCCTGTTGCTGAGAGTTGTCAGTCAGCTATTTAGAAGGCCAAATGAAGGCATTATTTAAAAACCACTAACCTAATTTTATTTTCTTTTACTGCAAAGAAACACCAACCATTATTCTATTAAGGATAACTTTTTAGAAACAATCTTTTTCAACAAACTACAAGATTTATGGGAAAATGAGCAGTTTTCTGGGGGCTGGCCACCAAAGCAAATAACACAACGTAATTAAGTGTCTCATTTTAACTTGTCAGCCTTTAGTCATCGCTTTTCTAAGAGCAGAGCAACAGAAAAGACATCAAGTTTGGAACAATCATTAGTCTGGCATTTCTAAATGATGCAGGTGTTCATTTGATATTTTTAGGCAGGTCTTAAAACTCCATTCAGTCATAAAATCTTTTGCAATGACTTTTTGTGAGCGACATTTGAAATGAATCAGTTAAAAATGATTTTACAGAGAAAATAAACACCGTTAAACTTAGCTGTGTTTTTGCAATATTTGTTTTTGTGTTTTGCAATCAAAAGAATGACAAATATCTTAGCTAGACCTGTAAAAGAATAATTTTTTTTTTCTTAGCTGGCTTTAGCATCAATAGATAACAGTAATTTAATTTTTCTGCTTAAATCATTTAACTATGGCCTGCCTTTTGTTTGAGTTTCTCATTTGACAACATTTCAAACTTTATAAAATTATGGTATTTCTGCTCTCTCATCATGTATTTCTCGTGCCTCTTTATGCAGACCCATAAAATAGCATTTATTCATGGATATCCAGCCTCTGATACGCTGATAAAATCCTTCACCAGTCTTAAAAATGAGGAAATGTCTCTTAATTCAATCAAGGTTTATTAAGGGACACTAATAATATTTAGATATAATAATTCTTACAAAATTTCAAAATGCAGCGTAAAAAAACCCACATTATACATTTTTCATATATATTGATTAACTTTTTTTCTCATTTTTTAAATTTTCCAAAATAATTTCTCACATGGTTACCATTCTATGTATATCTCACAATGCTGCACCATATATGAACATCATAAAAATATGTCTATTTGCATCAAACTGTCATTCAATGATTAATACTACACACATTAATTTCCCTCAACAAAAGATTTGATTGAATAATGAAAAAGTCTGGGGCCAAGAGAAACTTGCTGCGGCAGGAAATTCAGAGTTTGCATGGTGCGCCGAAAACAATGCTAGACTAGGAGAGAGAGGGAAAGACGCGCTGCTTTCATATCCCCAAGCAACGTCCACGTCCACCGAAGACTTCTGTTTTTACACAGGTAGGCAGTTTGGGGACTATATCAGTAAGAAAATGAGGGGTGGAAAGGAAAAAAAAAAAAAACACTGGAGGATTCAAAGGATGTTCCCCCCTTTAATAATGTAACAAATATTCTAATTTCCAAAAATAAAACCTCCTCTTCATCCTTCCTGCTAATCTGAGCTGTAATTTATTCCAACCCAAGGCCATATTAGTATGCTAGCCAAGGGCAACATGGTTATGACTAAACCAAGATTCCCTCAGACAGATAGAAAAAGGCAGTGAGGAGCGTAAGCTCCAACTTGCAGCCAACAATTGAATTTGGACTCCAAACTATTTGGCGACTAAGACTATAACAAAAGTGACAAAAACTTACAGCCTAATATATCCCAGTGATAATAGGGATAAGGTGTTTTATTTTTTATTTGTTGACTACTTTGCATTGATGCTAATCATTTCTTTCAACTATATTATATTTTTCTCATATCGGACACAACAAAAAAGAGGAAACAGGGTTATTTACCGCTCATATAAATGTATTATAATGTCATTCTGCTCTTTGCACATGCAAGCATTTTTATTTCTGATTAATTGCATCTGAATTGTAAGTTTCATATGTGAGTGTGCGGGTGTGTTTTCATCCACGTGGATATATTGATGCCATTTTATGAAAAGCAATTGAGCAATGGGACTTTGTACTAACCGTCACACAGACACTTCATTATGGGAACAGAGATAACAAATACATTGTGTAGGATAATGACGGCAGTGGTTTGTACTGTTCATTATATGTCTGGGTGTCACATGGCACTTTGGATTTATGTGTGTGTGTGTGTGTGTGTTTCTGCTTTTTGTCGTTTTACAACATCATGCTTTAGCAAATGAACGTCTGAACCATCAGGAAGACAAATATCCCATCATCTGCTATCGGTGACAAACAATATATTTTGGATAATGATTGCGTCTATTGGCTTCTGCATTTGTAAATGTGTGGTAATGAATTTCCTTTGTGAGCAATGAAAGCAAAGATATTATGCCACTTTCCTTCAACAGGGCTGTTGGATGCATGATGCTCGCTCGTTCAGTGATGGACTGTTTCTCTTAAAATATTCATTCTGTTGTAAGAACTTGCATAATAGAAATATTTCTATAGAATATCCTTCTGCTCAGACAGGAGTGCTGGATATGGAGTAAGACTTGAGAAGGCCTCTGGCACGTTGAATGGCTTCAACTTGTGGGCCTGTCAAAGGTTTTTTTTGGGGCACTGGACTGAATCGATGCCTGCCACACACGCGTCATGCCCTCCCTTCCCGACAAGCCCCGCAGTGCCGCAATCAACAGTATTTTCACCTCCAAATGTATATATTTAATTTGTGAACCAATGACAGTTTCGCTTGATTTATGGTCCAAGGCGAGATTTAATTAATTGAAAAACGCATATTACCCCGTGACTTAATTATTAGCTAATTAATCACAGAGTACTTGTTCGGTGCTCCCCTTCTTTTCCCCTCATACTTTTCGGGCATATTTCAGTGTCTGACACTTGGATTTTCTCCTGGGGTCATTTTTATGTGAGGTCATGTTTTTTTCTTCCTGAGTGGCTGTTAAGATAGAGAACATAGAGAGCTCGGTTATCCAGGCAACGACTGCCTTATTGCAGAAACCAAGAAAAGAAAAGAAAATGTTCTCGCTTTTTAGGGATGAGCTCTTGTTAGAATTCTAAGGCTTTATAGTTTTTTTGGGGGGTAAAAGGTCCTTTATCTGCAGTAGAAACAGACAGATTTGGGATTCTTTTTGTTTCAGAAAAGGAAAGAAAATCCTTTCACAGCTAGTTTGTTGACATTATACTTTCTACCTCATATACCTTCAGATATTAACTATAGGCACTTTAACAAGAAACATTTATCACTTTCTTCTTAGCCGAACCACCTCCATATTAAATGGTAAACTTGTCACTGTTTATGCATTCCAGCCGTAACAACCTGCCCAATCAACTACAACTTGTCAGTCCTCTTGAAGTCCACCAAGAGTGGATAAAGTACAGAAGTTACCTGTGAAGAGGCCTCAAAGGCATTATGCTCCTGGTCTCATAGTCATCTATAACCAGGATTGGTGGATTGGCAATGATTTGATCGTGGATTCATACAGCTGACAGCATAGTTCTGCATTGTATATTAACAAAACGCCTTTGTAACAACAGTTTTAGGTCACCCAGACTGAAACTATATTCCTGTGGTAAGCTAGGTTATAGTGCAGTGTCCATCTAGAGTTTGACATGGAATCGTTGTGAGGTTTTGTTCAACCTAAGAGTTTCTGCAATTGAACAATATTCAATTGCTCACTGATGCCAGCAGTTTCCTTTTACTCAGCCAGTTGATCATGAGCATGCTGCAGTAGCTTTTCAAGACAAAACCTAGGGGTTAGGGTCAGTGAAAGCATCCTTGACAACAGATAGACACACAGGAACATACCAACGCACTTCTGAGTGTTGTTAAGTGTACTGATTAATATCTGCAAGGACTGAGCAATTTGAAAGAAAAATAATCTCTTATTTTTATTGTACGTTAATATATGATATATTTATGTTTTCTTTTCATGAAGTAGAGGCACCTCTGAATCAAAGCTTTGTCCCAAATGTCAGGCGAGCACATTTTCTAGCAAACGGTGGTAGATGATCATGAGCTGAAAATTATCCTACTCCTATTCATAAAATTAATATTATGTTGCAGCATAGATGATTTTGATATAAACTATAATGGACAACCTCCTATTTCTTTGAAAAAGAAGTTAATATCTTAAAAAAAAAAAAAAATCTTAAAATATTTCCCAACACTAATATCTTCTATTAAAGCAATGTATATTTTTTTAGCTTGGATTTTTTTCAAAGATGCAACACTTTATGGCATGTTTCTACTTGTTTTAATAAAACTTTACAAAATTTACATTAAAAAAAATCTAAATTATCACTGTAAGACATGATCCTATGGGAGGAACACAGCATACAGATGGATTTAACAGTTTCTGTCTGAGATTCATTCACATTTTACCTAACAAACCTATTGCTGACGATAAAAAATCAGCCCTTAAATGTCACAGTAACATACCTCTTATCCAGTTTGTCAAGCCTTAACCCTGAAAGTCTCACAACGGTCTTTGAATCTGTGAAATAGCTACACGGCTATCAATAACAAACACCCCTTCTCTGGTATAATCCTAACACTCACCAATCACACAAGCATTCGCAAATTGCTCTCTACACTTCAAACTCCAAGAGAAGCGTAGCTGCAAGTTTGCTGCACACACAGAGCATATTCATATCTTGTGCGGTAGCCTTGGGAAGCCCAATTTGCCAAAGGTGTAAGTTGATCGTCGAGGTCATGGTCAGAAACGATGAATAAACGTCTCACTGTTACAGCTGTCAGTGGTTTACCTCTCGGTGGCGGAGGGTGTGAATGGTAGTTTTTATGTGCCGGTTGGTTTTTCCACTAAAAAAAGCACGGCAGGTTGATCTGGAGATCAAGGATTTCCCCCCGCCGTAAGAGCCTTTCCAGATCTGTGCTGTTAGAAAATGATAGGGGACGGACACTTTGGAAGCAGGCATGCAAGAAGACGAGCCGAGATGTGGCTGCTATCAGTGGCCAGCCTGCCAAAACACCTTACCTCCCTCAGCCGTTTGCCTCTTCTGACCACTATCCGGCCCCCATGTGTCTGTGTCTGGTAATGGTAAGCGTTTTAAACTATTAGAGCTGCTGTGTAAAAGGCCTGTTTGAGTGCAGGGCTGTCAGTCCGCAATGAGGCAATTGGGGGTGGGGGGCTGTCATGGCTGTCACTCACCAGGAGGATGAGAACTGTTTGGCCCTAATGGATTTCTCCAGGCGGACGGCTTGCACAGCGGTTAGAAGTAAAATCGATGCGTTGTCATGAGCGAGTGAGGCATCATCAAACGGCCAGGTGGACGGGGGAGGCAAGAAAGGGAAAGACTGCTCAGGCAGTTACATCTATATCTAAAATTGTGTATGTGTGCGTGTGTGTGTTTAGGAATGGAGAGAAGAGACAGACAGATGCTCAGCTTAGCCTTACACGCCCAATGGGGCCTCTGCTATGATTGTTAGCATGAAAGGGGGCTCTGACCTCCATCATCTCCGTTGCTTTTATTTTCCGGTTCTCTTGGAATCAGACACAGATAAACGCGGACATACCCCCCGCACTCACTCACTCGCACATAGAAAAATGTGAAGCAAAGCAGACAAGGGGTAAATTGCCCTGACAGGTCAAACATCATCTCGTAGGCAAAATCACTTTTCATTTAGCCGATTTCCATCCAGTGATTTCTGGTTTTGACTAGAACCTGCAGAGAATGACGCAGCTAAAGCCCAAATTATCTAACAGAATGTGACAGAAATTCACATCTGCACGTCTTCTCTGCAAACTGCAAATTATTCTATGTAGCAAGAGGATCAGACTGGAACATTCTGACAGGATAAGATGAACATGAGCAACCTGCAGGAGGAGAGTTAAAGGGGGAAAAAATCCACAATGTGCGGGGAATCTCCAACATTGCAACCCAGACTATTCCTAAGAGGACGAAGAAAATATGTTGCAAAGTAGTACCCTGAAGTGGCCATTCCAATGTTTTCTATGAGACAATAACAACCCAAAACAGTTAGAGACCATATTATCTCTGCACTGTATTCACCCTGGTGGCTTTGTGTGTCCTTGGAGAACTCAACAAGGGCCACCCTTCAGTTCCAGATTGGACCTGAGGGAGCAGACCTCGCTTATTGATCAGGAGGGTTGGAGGAAAATTGTTCCAAGGTGGCCGACTGCAGGCAGGCAGCTGATGCTGAGCAGTGGTGCAGGGGTTCAATTTCTACACTTGGCCTCTTTCTACACTTGGCCACCACTGCTGTACAACCTTCCTACCAATTTTTTGGTTTAGTTTAACTCATGAATGACACAAAGATGGCCAAAACAAACAAAAAAAAACTTTAAAACTGCTGTTCTGAATCTATATTCCCTCTCTTTCTACCAGACTCTCTTTGTTTTAGCTCCCACTTAAAAAAAAATACCATTAGAAGAAAATGGCACTACAGATAACTTAAGACCTGTTGCAGTTGTCTTCCTTGGGTTTGATTGAAATAATTTGTATTTTTTTTTCTTGATAGTGGTTAAAGTAAAGGACAAAGAGAAATGGTTTAGGATTAAAAGTAAAGTAATTTTGCAGAAGCAGGAAAGTATATATTTTGTTATATTTATAAAATAACTGACAATCTGACAATCTGAAGTTCACGTTGTGCCAGATAAGTTTGCTTTCCTCGTCTGATTGGCCTTTTTAAACTTTACACACATTAAAGCGTTCAACTGTTCAGGCTTCACATTTCTTACATTTCAAAACTGTTTTATAGTTGATTTTCTTAAATCTAAATTGAATAAATAGATCTAAAAGGAAAACAGATTTGTTTTAGTTTTGCTGAATTTTTTAAAGACATTTGATTACATTTTATTTTCTAAACATTTATAGGTATATTTTCCTATTTGAAGAGCTCATTCTGTTTTGATTCAATCTTATCATGACTTTAAACCTCTTAATGTAAGTCTCATTTACATTTAACTGGCCAAAACAAATAAATAAATAAATAAGACTCGTATGCACAGATGTGTCGTTCTCCACTTAAAATGAGTCTTTGGTCCTGTCTTTACTGTTTGACATTTTTGGTACAAAAAAAAGGATAAGAATTATGATGTTTAAAATGTAACTTGGAGCCTCATCTGGGACCTCTCTGGCATTCTCTACTGTGGCGTAGAATGCAGGCGTTCCTCATGCACCCAGAGGTTTGCCGGTTAGAACCTCGCCTCTGTCAGTCTCAGTCATTGTGTCCGTGGTCAAGAATCATCATCCACACTGCCTGCTGATGGTGGTCAGTGGGCCGGTGGACCCTGTGTACGACTGCGTCGCGTCTGTCAGTGGACCCCAGTTTAACTCACCATCATCAGGGTGAATAAATGTAGCGTACATAGCTTTGGAGTCTACTAACGTAAAAAAAGGCTATTCACCATTTCTCAGACTCTTTTGTCTGGTTGTCAGTTTCAGTAGTTTTGTCATTAATTATTGTATAAATGAAATGATAAATGGAACCTTCAAAAAAACTTGATCCTTGTTTAATTTGTTTAATTTATACAAAAAATTTATTATTTACAAAAGAACTTATAAAGTATTTTTTATAATACCTCACCTTTAAAAACGCTAAAGCTGTTTGTTTAAAATAAACTTAATTTAGTTAGGAGAGAGGCTTAATTTTGTCTTTACTTGTTATAGCACTAGTGGCTCGTCTTTTTTGGACAGTAGGCTGACAATTAAGGGGGTATGAGAGAAGGGGAGAGACATGCGGATTCGAACCCAGTTTTGGCCGCGGCAGCACACCAGTTCGGCAGCACACCAGTAAATGCCTAATTCTTATTGAGCAACACCTTTTCCATGTACAGTAGCAATGAGAGGTAATGTAGTGTACTGTGCTCAGTGTCTTTAAGATGAAATGTGTTGATTTTCATTGAGTCTAAAGACTAGAAAAGTTTCAAATATTGATTTAGATCCAAACAGAAGCTTCCAGATGTGATCCCTACTGTTTATATTACGACTAGGCTTTGATGAAAGGACCTGTTTACCTCTGACGCTCACCAGAGTAAACCTCCCCCTTATGTCTTCCTTCCTTCCTTCCTTCCTTCCTTCCTTCCTT
>NW_015150602.1:469652-472821 GCF_000732505.1 Cyprinodon variegatus
TACCTAAGGTTAGATCTAGGTAATAAACTAGGAAGTCTAAAGACCTCATATTAAACAACAATTTTTGGCTTTACAAGACAGGTAATCTATCCCTGTGCATATTATCCCAGTGTCACGTGTGCCAAATTATAATTTCATCATATTCTTCCTTTCCTGACTTAGTGCCGGGAAAGGTGGATCTGATATTGAGTGTATGCAGTACAACAGAAACATCTGAAGTTTTCAAATACAAATTTCTAATCTAATATTGTTTACTTTAAAACATGTTTTTAACTGACATGTAGTCTGCTTCTGATATCATCTTCTGTCAGAAATAGGATTATTAGAAGCCCAGGTCTAATCCCACGTCTAGCTTTGGGCTCTATTAGCATGAAGGTATAACAAAGGTTTAAAAAGCTTTTTAAAAGCTGTTCGAATTTTTAATGAACAAAACCTACAATATAAACAGACTGACTTCATAAAGCATAGAGAAACAAAGTGGTGCCCCTCCCCCACGTGTTGCTGCAACAAAAGAGTGTTGTACACCTGGTTCCAGTTTACAAAAATAAAAGATTCTTCTGTTTAGAAATGTATCTGGGCGGAAAAATCTTTATTACAACATTTCACTTCAACCTGCTGGGCTTTCAGGCAGAAAATTCACACAATGAATCTTTTAAACTCACTTTAAAGTTGTCTGGTTGTATTCTGTGTTTTAGTTTAGGTTTGTGGATAAAATTTAAAATGACAATAGTTAAATGTTTATATCAATTCTGTGAAACGGAGGCATTTTTACTTTACTTTATAACATTCTGGCAACATTACTCCTGTCTACAGAGGTCGTTAACCAATCCAAAGGTTAAAATAAGTAATAATCATCTTCCTGTAGAACTTCCTGTTTTGATAAAACAACGTTTGTGTTTTTAAGCCGCATTTCAGAGCTTTATATTTAAAATAACAGAGAGAAGTGTCAGACTAATAAAAAAAAAAATTATTGTTTATTTATGCTGTAGTTCAAAAAGTAATAATTCAACAAAATCATTTTCTGACACTATTTTAGGAAAGAAAAGCTTAAAAATGTGTTGGATTATATCCCTTTTACATCTTGTTATACGACCCAGCATCGAACCTCCAAACTAACGAGTGAGAATGTTTTGAAAGTCCTGCAAAGTCAGAATAGTTTTCATCTTTCTCCTCTAACTAGACTGATAAGCTTGTGTAAATCTATTCTGTTTGTTCAACACTTCTAGCTTTCTGTTTGAGACTTGAGTCGAGACATCTTCTGTACCTCCTCTTGTTAGCCTTTGGAAACAAGAATCTCTTCTTTTTTTATTGCTGAATGCATGAAAGAGTTGGTTTTGATTAAGGAGGCCTTTTAAGCCGTGAAAGCCCTAAATGTGCTTTGTCCTTAGGAAGATGAAAAGGAGCTGAAGTTAGCCCGAGCCGTTTCTTACCTTAGCTCCTCCAATGGGAAAACCTCTGGGAGGATGCCTGAGAGAGACGCAAACTCCTAGCCTTTATTCTCTATGCTAATTTATCTGCATTTTACTTGTAATTATGCCCCAGCATCCCTCTTTCTTTCTCTTTCCTCTCTTTTGGTTTTAACTGCACCCTCCCTCCTCGCCTCCTGGCAGATGAAACATTTCTAGGCAGCTCCACCTTCTTCATTTTTAAAACCTTATCCGTATCTTTTATAACTTCACCTGTTTTCCCTGATATTGTGCTTGATTATTTCCATCTGAATCTCTGCTATCAGGTAAAATGACACCTTTGTACCTTGATTCATGATGTTCAGTTGGAACATCTAACTTCTTTATCAACATGCCGCTAAGGTCTGTTCGAGCCAAAGTGTTTGGAGGTGACGTATGTCCTCTTTCTCCTTCTGACATGTCACTTTCCCTCCATCTCAACGCTGCCATTGCCCATATTTATTTTATCTCGCTAATGTGGGTCACCCCTGCATGGCGGCCATCAGTGAGCCGCAGTCAAACAGCCGTGTCTGAAGCCTACCTTCGGCATGATTTATGGGCCCGTGTGACGCTTGGCTCTCAGAAGGACCGCCATTGTCCTGCTCCAGCTCTCAGCACTCCACGTTGGGGCTCTTTGTCTGCGTTTGAGGCAAACCAGACCCCTTTCTTTAAAAAGAATCAAATTATTTCATCATGTTGGAAATGAAAAGGCTGTAATTACTCCTAATTAGAGCCTGGCTTTTTTTCTTCTTTCTTCCCCTTCTTTTCCTCCACTCGTCGCGTCTTTTTTTTTTCCTTTCTGACTCGGGCGTTTCTGAGGTGAATACTTTTTCCAGAGGGGTTCGAGATTGCTCTAAATCAGAGCCTTTTAGGGTGGAGAGTAGGAAACAATTTTCTGTTCAGTTTGAAATTGATTAATGTAGGCTCTTGACAGCTCCTCTGGCTTTGATATTCTGTGAATGGGGAGGTCTGGAGTGATGTGATGACAGTGTAATGTTTGCTTTAGGATCCACCTTAATGGGGCTGGCTCCAACCATGTCACCCTGTTTCCCAACCCAGAGGAAAAATGAGAAGGAAAACACGGCGGTTGTGGGGCGTTAATACCTACGTCTGTGTTTGTACATGAGTGAAGTCTTGGTGGATCATCTGGTTCGGGGAGAGCGTGTGTCTGTGCCGCCGTGTAGTGTTTCCCTTTCCAATAACAGCCTTCCATGCCTGGAGAGCCCCCAGCTTAATGGTCGGCCATCACGGAAAATCATTTTCTGCCCATCGACTATTTACATGTATCTTTACCGCACAACGTCTCGCCGTTTTAGGCAGCTCGACAATTTGCTTAGCAAATCCACTTGCCATTTATCTATCAAAGGGAGGCAGTTGGTGTGTGGCTGGGGAAAGTTAGGAGCTGATTGGAGGGGGAGGAGGTGGGCTTTTCTTTTTTCAGAGGAGGTGGGGGGGAGGGCAACCAGCGAGGCAAATATTTTCTCTGGCTTGCGACAGCACAGTGAAAACATGCTCCTGATGCTGATGTATATTAGAAGTGAACCGGGCAAATATTAGGACTGCCTTACAGTGGCAGAGCCAGGGTGTGTGTGGGGGGGATTAGAGGGGCTCACTGTGCTGCTTTGTCAAACTGCTAGTCATTTTATTAGCCTACAGTAACATAGGTGACTTCTTTTATAGCTTAACTATATATATATATATATATATATATATATATATATATA
>NW_015150602.1:472850-475093 GCF_000732505.1 Cyprinodon variegatus
AAGGCCCTCCCTTCTTTTTGCACTTGAAAATAATAAAAGAAAATACTAAGGAATTAATAATCTGACTGAATACTAATCTAAGCTCTTATAAGAATTGGTAGCTGCCTATCATAGAGAGGAATTGATTATTATTACTATAGTTCCACTCAGAAGGATTTACTCTCTTGTATTTGGGGCTTTTAGCCGCGCTTTTAAACTATATATTTTCCCCAAACAAATTTACAATCAGTTATTGTCTACAACTAGAATTGGATGCATAAGTTTAAAGTTTTGAATCTCCACACATGGTTACAATTGATTGCAATATAGTCTTGAGTATATACATACAGAAAGTTGGAGATACACCACATGCTTTTTTTTAATCAATCCAAACGATCCGTGGGATATTGGTTTTGATTATTTGGATTTTCCTCTTCCTTGAACAGAATTTGCAGAGATCACTTGAACTGGTTGGATTCCAGGCTTGATCTGCACCTTTTTAATGAGGATGAGGCCTTGAAATCATTTCCCAGTTGAGACACATCATGTTTTAACTAGCTGTTGGTTTTAGGTGAAGTTGATGAGTTTGAGAGCTTGTTCAACATTCTGCTTGCTTTCTGCAAGAATAGACGGAGCAGACTGCGCTTCTAGAGGAAGGAAGGTCCGTCAGTGTTTGGAGCAAGATGCTGCATAACTTCTATAAGTCAGAGGTGAGAGCGGAAACTCCTCTGCCATCTTCAGCAGGGGAAACGGCTTCAGAGCAAATGATTTAAAAAGGCTCCTTTCTGGAAACTCCTCTATGTCTGCTGAGATGATTTCACAACAACATGGGGAACTCTGAGCATCCTCATCTGAAGACTGTTCTAAAGAGTCGTCAGTCAAAAGCTCCTCCAGATCCGCTGCAGAAGATCCTTCCTACCTGCAGGAATCAACATTATCAACAACAAAAAAAAGAAATTTCTGAGGCTTACAACAGCATTTGAATCCCCTCTGGGACAGAGAGAGTATTTTTAAATAGAATTGAATTGGTCCAGTACAGTGAAACTGAGAGGCGATGTTATACATTTTGCAGTTGTAACATAATTTAAGAAGAGCAGCGCTGCTCCAGAAAAAAACACAAATAAGAAGGTCATTGATTGTGAAACTTCTTCTTCTTCAAAGCACTCCTCTGGTGTCATCATCTCTTGTTGCTTGGAAAGTTTGATGACCCAGTAGAAATCCAGTTAAACAACTACAGGTTTTAGACTCAGACCTGTAGCTGTAACTTTGACGGTCCTCTAGTCCATTCCATGGGTCCAGAAACTGCTCCAAAAACCAGACCCTGATCCTCTTAAGTGTTCCATAGGTTTGATGTAAACATTCCAGGTCCGTTGTGTTTATGATGGACCTCGGAGAACCCTGGGTGGTTCTTGAAAATCCAACTCTGTTTATTTTTATTAGAGGAGGAAAGTTTTGGTCAGATTGTTTATACTTTAAAGGAGGATGATGTTTCAACAGGACTGGCTAAAACTGGCAAACATTAAATCCTGGGAAACTTTTTGCTTCTATGAGCCTTTCTGCTTTTTCACTGATACACCTGAATTTCCTACAGTTCGACAAAAGATTATATTCCTTTTTTTTCCTGTTGTTAATATCTACAGAATCTCTGTTTCCCTGTAGTTTGAAATTGGACACAGAAAGGATATATTAGGGAGGGGCATCTATATATTTTAGCTTGCTTTTAACTTTTTTAGCATAAAATGTAACATTTAGGCCTAGAGGCTGTTTGGATCAATTTCCACCTGAAAATACACTACTAAAATAAATTAAGAATAAACCCACATTTTTCAGGTCTAAGTGAAAACCTTTGGTCCATATCCAAAGGAAAGAAATAAAGGCATATTTATTTCCAATGGAACCACTATTTCAAACGTTATTTTATCTGACCTGCTTTTTTTTTTTAATGATTTATGCCAAACAGCATAAAATCTTTTTGAAAACCCAGGTGACACCACAGATTCTCTCTAAATCCACGTTTTGATTATTACTGAAATAATGACTGAATCCGTTTAAGCATATTTGTTCCACAATCGTTTAATCAGGCACAACTGGTACAATTTTGGCCAAATGTGGCAAAACTGTGCCAAATCAGTTTTCTCCTCAGAAATCTGTCAAATGTAAAATACTGATTTCCATTTCAGGATCCCTGCAGTATCTGAGAGAGCGTTTGATTAGGACACCCACCTTGTTTATTAGCAGAAAGCAGTATTGTGCAAAGCATTATA
>NW_015150602.1:475375-492157 GCF_000732505.1 Cyprinodon variegatus
ATAAACAGCAAAAAAACTAAACAAAAACAAGCAGCTGGCCTGGTGCTACTCTCACATGAACAAGCATGCAGCCACTGTAGCCAACTTTTCATCAGTTTCCATTGGCTGTTCCAGGCGTTGCTAGATTACATCATAATCTAATTAGCATATTTGGTCATGCTTTGATCCAGGTCTCAGGACAGGGGAATATCATCTTTGGGATACAAAGTATTAAAACACTATAAAATCATATAACACAAAATGAACTATTAATTTCAGCCGTTCATTGATACATATCCTGAATCCAAAGAACATAAATTAATGAGTTATTACATATAAATTTTACTAAAAGAGTCTAAAATGTAACTTTTTTTTTAAAAAGTTGATAAATAATGACTCATTATATCTTTAAGTATATGTAGCTTTAAGGAGAAAAGGTAAATATAAATGTGAAGGTGTTTCTTTAAGAGAAACCTATTTACAAGCCTACTTGGACCCCAAACAGGTCCTCAGTGACACGGACACAGGTTGGTAAAAGCAGCAGCAGAGGTCTCTATCTCCACCTACATTTCCTGCATAAATCAGACAATCGTGATTGGGGGGGGGCAACCAAACAGTGATGCATCCTGTTTGTCAGTGGCAGGCTGCGAGGAAATGTGACATGAGTGCTGGAGGAGGTTTCCAAATCCATTTCCTGCTCTTGTCCGTCCAAATCATGCGCCGACGACGGATCTGCTGGATCCTGTTGTTTTTTGTCACGCTGGTGGTGGTGGGTTGCGGATGTGGAGGGGAGGTGGGCTCTCACATGCCCAAAAATGATGCGTCTCCTTTGATCTGTTCCAGTGTGAGGATGGACCTCCACTGCCAGACACACACACACACACACACAGTTTGCTCTCGTTCAGCCCTGCCCAGTCTGTTCTTTTTGTACTCTTTGTGCACACAGACATATGTGGAAATTTCTTTTTATTTCTTTTTTGAGCAATGTTTGTAATAGGAGCCGCCTTTTGAGCTGCAGCACTTATTAGTTTCTTATCTCAGCTAATTAGCCATTAAATAAGCACATGTGCACGCACACACACTCCCGTTAGTGGATAATTAGCAACCGGACAATTATGAATATGCATTTCCCACTGCTTACTGCACACAAAGATGAATATATCCATTCTAATTTCCCCCAATTGATTTGTCACGCCTTTCATGAAGCCGTTGCACTTTTCTCTGTCAGAGTGCAGGAATCAGAGAAAACCGGTCGGATAATCGCGGTATGGATAGACTCTCTTCCTCATGGGAGGTATGGACAGTTTTAGCCACGTTAGTATTTCTATCTTTAGTTTTTTTTATGCATGGTCTGTTTGATGCTTCATTAGGAGGGATCGGTGCTCCGGGCCTGCAGGCTATCTCAGGAGTCAGTCCAGCAGCTGCAGATGTGAGGCCAACTTCAGTTCTCACTGGAGATCTGCCAGCTCTGTGTTACTGAAATGCTTTTTCTTTTTTTTGGCAAAAATAAAGTTTTGAATGTTTAAAACCACGTATCTGATTCTGATACTGCGGCTCTGGTCAGTCTGCTCTAGTTTCCCTTTGTTTTTGTTGTTTAGCCTGTTTTTACATGGAGGACGCTCAGAGCGGTGCGTGTCACATCAGGTGCGTCAGGATGCCCATTGGCCACAGTTTGCTGACTGCGGCCATCCTGGCCAATCAGCTGTCGGTGCGCTGACCTTTTCGCTGCCGCCCTGACCCTGATGGGAGGTGAAGTGTGTGGCTGGTAGCAGTCAGTACTGGCACAGCGGGATGAGGAGGAGGAGGAAAGAAGGAGGCCGGAGGCTGAGAGCTTTTCTTGGCCAGCTTTTCTCGTCTTCCTCCTGGCTCTCCAGTTCTCTTCAGCTCAGATTCATGACAGCTTCTCTTGGCCAGTTTACTTTGAGCTTCGCATGCGGCGACAAACTCTTGACTCTTGTTTAAAAAGTGAAACGTAAGAGACGAGGCAAAGACTGGGAGGAGATTTTCAGTCTGATAAGAATAAATTACCTGATCAAAAATGTTTAATTTAAAATAGAAAAGCAACATCCATAACTACTTCCTGTAAATCATATACAGAGGAACCCTGATGAAAAAACTAAACACAGTTATCAGCTTTGAACAAAGGGTTTGTTTCTCTGCAGGAAAGCAGTTTATAAAAAGTGTATTTTACATTTTTTATTGAACCTGGAGTGCTAAAGTTTAACTGAAGCATTTTTCTGTGTTAATTTACATACTTCACTAACATGGAAACCCTGACTCTGCAATGTTACTACTAAATACTGCAGCGATGGAGAACAATTACAATTAACCCACATCCTCCTCACTTCCAACTTCTCCATCATCAAAACGTTCCCACGTCCCTTCCTGAGCTTTATTACCCTGATCACTGAGATCCATATCAGTAATGGACATAAAGGACAGTTAAAGTCCATATTAATGACCAAATATGTTGTCGTAAAGCAGGGCTGTGATGCATGGCTTCTGAACTATAAGTTTCCAGCAAATTGCTGTTACGATGTTGACATTGCAACAACTGCAATCTGATTTGTTGCACAGCTCTGCTGTATTCTAAGGGAGTCTCAAATTAAAGTGAAAGATAATATTATGGTAACTGTAAAAGCCTATTTATCTACATTTATTCATTGATGATTTTATTTCCATGCTGACTTCACATATAAAAAAGCTCATATTTTAGTCTTCCTTCCAGAGACGCTCCTCGTAGCTTAGCAACTGTGATTTTAAAAAGGTATGGCATTAATAACATGGTGCTATTTTAGTTTGCTCATCTTTCTTTTTTGTTCTGTGATCACAAATGTTTCCAAACAGCCAAATTTGTCTTTCTTTTAAGCTAAGGAAAATCATTGCAGCGTCCTTTCAGCCAACTAACAGGCAGTGAGCAGCAACTGTATAGAAACTGTGCTGCTTTATCTCTATTAAAGCACTTCTTTTTTCCTTCGTTTTTCTTTTCCCCAGTGTGGTTTTAAGTTTCTCACTAGTCTTTTTTTTTTAATTGTCCCCAAATGCTTTGTAAAACTCGCCCTGAAACAGAAAACAAAACTCAGAGAATGCTTGAAAATGCTCCAAAATGCCGTAATGACCGTTTCGGACTTAAAGGACCACTCTCCCAGCTTCCAATGGCCTGGCTCTGTCCTCAAAACAGCCCTTTTAAAGTCAAGTGATGAGGGTAAAGTTAATTATGCACATTAGGGCCGGTCCCTCTCCCTCTGTTGCTTATTCAATCCCTTCGTGTGTGTGTGTGTGTGTGAGGGTTGCTGCGGTGGCCTGGGATGCCAAAACTCTGCCTTTAATTAAACACACATGCATAAAGGGAAAGACTGTCTGTCACACAGACCGTCGACAACAGCTGCATGCATGCAGACGTGTACGGTACGCACACGGACGCGCATGCAGCCCAAAGGGGATGAAAGAGGCTTGATTGTGGAAGAGGAAGCAGGTTTTTTATACTGCTGCCCTGCAAGAGGATAAATATCTTCATCTAAATTAGGCTTGAAAATTACTGGCTTTCAAAGGAGAAATGCCAGATTTGTTTTTTTTTTTCTGTTGCTTTGTAAAGGAGTTTAACAATGGTTTACAAAAAGAGTTCTCTAACTTGTAAAGCTTTTCCCATTATATCTTATTAAAGCTGCAGATTCCAATGTGTTTTTATTGTGATTTTAATTTCTAAGGTAGATCCAATAAGAAAAAAGTGGTGGCTGATTTTATAATGGTATTTGAAAACAAACAAAAACTGAAAGTGTAGCAAAAATTAGCATGGGTCTGCCATCCGTCTGTAGTTTGTGTTATTTCCTCATTTTTGCTCTTGTTTCTGTTTGTAAAACAGGTCAATGGAGAGCAAACATTTGCCTTTCAAATTAAAAAATGAGCTTCGCTCTTCCCCAGACCTTCAGTCTGTGTGCAGACTGACCCGCTCCAGCTGATCTGTCCTTCCCATTGTGGTTCTAACTGTTTAGCGCTGATGTCTTGTCGGAAGGTAAACCTCCAACCCGACTCACAAGTCCCCTACATGGCCTGAAGCAAAGCGTTAATAAGGCTCCTTATAGCCTTCAGTGACCCGCTGCTATATTTGTACAGCTCGTCCATGAAAGACAGATTTGTTGAGTGCTCAGGTAATAGTTGTCCGGCTGACAGATTTTCCTTCCTTAGCCTCAGCAGTTCCAATGGATGCTTCTCTGATTAATGCCTTCCTCGCCTGGCCTTTTGGTTTAGGTGGTCCACCATGTCTTGGTAAGGCTCCAGTCCTGCTCCTTATGTTTTTAGATGCTCTGATGTTTAAAGCTTTTTTATCATATTAGTGTTTTAAACATTTTTCACATCTTGATTCCCCGCTGAAGGCACTTGGTTACACTTTCATTCAGGCTTGTTAGAGGGAAGGGGACTGTATTGAAATGTGCATTTTTCTAAATAATTTGATATATATATAAAAAAAAAAATAATAAAAAAAAAAAAAAGTAGCCCTATCTTTTCACTGTGAAATTTTATGCCACTGTATTCAGATCTACCACATAAAATCCTCCCAAATGAAATCCCAGTTAAGGGTGCAGCTTGATTTTATGATGGAGCTAAAAAAAACAACAAACAAAAATAAAAACCAAAAAAAAAAACAAACAAACAGATAGAGCTTGTTGGGGTTTGATTCCCTTCCATAGAACCGTTGAGCCTTTTCACCTCTTTCAACATTGTGAATAGGTGCATTTCCATAAGCTTTTTCTATTGAGCATTTTAAAGTATCGCACCAGAACACGACCATCAAAAGCAAATAATGGCAGAAAATCTTTACTTATATATTTAAAAAAATGGATTTAAGTTTGTGGTTGTAATCTGATAAAGACCCAGTAAATGTCTCTTTATGCTAATTTTGACTGTTTTCTTTTCTTTGTTTTAATAATCTGCATAATGTACTCCCCCATTTTTTCCTTTTACAATGAACAGGATTGTATTTTTGCTGAACGTTTTTGGTGTTTCGTGACATGACAGCTGATTGAATCCAGCGATGCTGGACGACATGCCTTTGATGCAGAATGCACCACACCCACATCTAAAGTAAATGGAGAACTACCAGAGTCCAGATGCTCAAAGCAGCTGCAAGTTTATACTTTTTTTTTTTCATGTTAACAAGTACTTAAGGATTTCCTGTATGATGTTACGGCCACTGGATTTAACTCCTTTAACCCTCTCCTCTATAAATTCTTCTAAAGTGCTATTTTTGTGACACTTTTTACAGTCATCACTCTTAAACTGAGGTTTTGTATTCAAGGTAATCTTAAAGTAAAGTATTTTTTTTTAATCCCACATAAAGAGGAGGTCGCTTTCTTTGAAAGCTCTAAATTCCCAACCTCTTCCTCTCCTTTTTTTTGTCTCTCGGTCTCTCCTGTGCCGCTGCGACCGCCTCATTTTTCATTAGAGGATTGCCCCATTATTTCATTCCTTGTGATAAAATGACAAAAGATTACTCACGAGAAATACTAAATACAGAGCCGGGCCGATGGGATCTCCCCTCATATGTAACAGGGCTGCGCTGTGGTTGAAGGCTTCATATTTCCTATTTCTCTCTCTATTATATATATCTGGCAGAGTTGTAGCTATAAGCAGACTGGTGTTTGTGTGGGTCTATAGGTTTGTTTGAACTGTATAACATTCTGGGTGTCCCAATCTGATCAGACTCCACCGGCTGGTCAGCAGACCTTGTTTTTCTCCTCTTATTTTATACGGAAACTTATTTTCACTTTTTGGTTGTTTTGTTTTTTACTTAAAAAATTTTGAAACTCAAGGCAGCACTGACAGATATATCACCGGGTTATTGGAAGAATAATTTATATCTCACAGAAAAAGAAGAAAGAGAGTGCAGGCAGCAAACCCAGGCCAAAGATGGTTAACTGGGGATTGAAAAAAAAAACAACAAAACTGTATAATAAATAAATAAACACTGTATCTTTATCTGGGATGATTCATATTTTATTTCAAAATGCCTCCTGCTTTGGTCATATTTTTCAGTGGTGGATAATAGAAAATGTAAAGATATGGAAGGTGAAATATGAGTCGGTTTGGGGAGGTAAGAATAAGAAAAGATTAGGTTGAGATTAGAATAAGAAAGATGGGGGAGGCCAAAGAGCCCCGTGGTGTGTGTGTGTGTGAGTTGTGAGGTATTTTACAGGCTTGCTTGTCTCTAAGTGTGTGTGGGTAAGTAATGATTGGACACACTCCCACTCTGCTTTGTTTTCTCCTAACTTCCACATCAGAGGAGAGTGAACATCCTTGACTGACCTGCTCGGCTGCAGCTGCTCGCAGAGATTTCGATGTTTATGAGAAATGAAGCTCTGTGTGAAGTTTGATTTCCATCACCGTTCCTACGATTTACCCAAAGATGAGCAAAGCTGATGACATGTAGCGCCTGCTAACCGCCATGCAAACCAATAAACTTCTGTGTTTTTTCATGCTGATTCTATTGTTTTTGCATTTCGTTTTTGCTGCATGTATCAGGGAACCCCCCTTGAGCTCAGTTGCCTCTGTTGATTGTCCAGCAAAGCCGCTTTTCTTTTGGCTTCTCGTGGCCCTTTCACAAGAAGAAGCTGGGTTCAAGAGTAACCACCAAGCTTCTTTGTTGGAATAGTTGTCCCTGTTTGTCCAAAGTGGCAGCAATTCTAGGTATGTTTGAAACCTGCTCTTAGAATGGGAACGTCCCACCAGTTCCGGATAGGCCTAACTGCTGAACCACCATTTGTTTTAATCATTGGTTCATGCGGCCATTTAAAACAGCCAGACAGATAGCTAACTTCAAACCAAATGCCACTGGAGTGGTCTATGCCAGTGGACCCTGAGGGGCAGAACTAACAGTAGGTATGTGCAACTGGCCAAAAAAACTTTTTAAAACCAGCAAACAATTGGCTTTTAGTTGCTGTGGGAACGGCTCGCTGACTCACATCAACCCGGGTCAAAGGACTCTGCAAGTGACGTTAAAATCACCTTCAAACGGCTCTGCTCCGATCGGCAAACAGTGGGAGAAGCAAACCCGTGTCGACCCGTGCAGTCAGTGGTAGGCTGCGATAACACTGAGTGCAACGTACGTACGTCACATCACCCCAGTTTTGTCTGATATAGCACGTAAAAACAACTCTGCTTGCAAACGATAAACATGCTGCAGCATTGGTGAAAGAGATAGATGGACAAAAGAAAAAAAAAAATTTAAAACATGCTGACCTGCCCTGAATCCCGTCCGTATTGCTCTCCTTTGTTTACCCCCCTGATTTCTGTCGCACTGATGACATCAATGCTAACCCAGTGTGATGCTTTCACCAGACTTCACCTCACTGCATACACCACAATGCAGAGGAATGCTCTGATCTTTATATTGGAGAAGCCAAACAATCTCTCCAGAGATGCATAGCTCAACACAGGAGAGCTACTTCCTCCGGATGAGACTCTGCTGTACATGTACACCTTATGGACAAAGGAAATTCTTTTGAAGACCAGAACATTTTGGACAAAGAAGACAGGTGGTTTAAAAAGAGGTGTGAAGGAAGCCATTTATGTTAAGAGAGTTCTTCCGGTTCAATTTGCATGTTTACTAAGCCAAAACAAGGCTTTGTTTGGGCAACTCTATAAAGCTTGGAACTGAACGCTAATTCTGACATATTGAATTAAAAAAGCTTCCTCCAAGGGAAGCGAAACGTCTTCAAACTTGGAAACTTGTTTTTTTTTTTTTTTTTTTTTGTCTTGAACCTTCAGCAGACATTCAGTGGCTAACCCAACAGAACAAAAAGTGGACTTTAGAGTTGTAGTTTCAGAAACTATTATATTGGGTTTTACTTTTCACCTTTTTTCCTCTAAGGCGCTAACTGCAGTTTTGAAACTACACTTATTACAGTCCACACAAATGCTGCTTTTCTCACTCCTGTGTTTGTTGTTGCCATTCTCTTCTCCGTTGTGCAACACCATCAGATACTCACAGAAATGTGGAATCCTTGAACGTTATTGTGCCTCTTACAGACATGGCAGAAGTATTAAAACGACCACTGTGGCTCTGGTTTGTCTGATATGATCTAGAAATATTTCTGTGTGGAGACAGTCTTTTGGTAGATGTGGCCTCAATAGTTCAGAGGGTCCTTAGTTCTTCCCTTAGTCGTCTTATGTCTTTAATTGAACAGAATACTGGGAAAAAAAAAAAAAGTCTTGTGATGGAAGCGGAGCCTCGGTGAAGGAAACCCAGCCAAACATTTGCATACATTTGCAGTGACAGATGGAGCTCAAGTTCAGTGGAAACTTCCAGATCAAATGTTGAGTTATGCCAGATTTGAACTTTGGGGAATCTTTGGATGAGACTGAGATTTAAACCAACATGGATGCAATTATCATCTTCACTATTTCTGCTCAGTCTATTGTGTTTTTTTTGTTTGTTTTTTTTAGCAACCTGAACCCATATATTTGTGTAATTGTAATAATGGAGACATGCAGTTAGTCAGAAAATCCCCTTTTTGTCATAACTGGAATTAAATCTGCATACAAGAGAAGGACAGGTACAGAAATATGACAGTTCAGTGTGTGCTCAGTATGTTTACATACAGGGAAAAGAAAAAAAAAAACTCTGAATGGTCTGCACCTGATCAAACCTTTTTTGTTTTCCAGAAGCTTTTAGGCAGGTCATGGATTTCAAACTTCTGCATTTTTGTTTTCCAAATAAATATTCTGGTTTTTATAAAGATTTAAATGAGACGGTGCTGGTTCAGTCCACGGCCTGCTGAGTCGTATTGCCCAAACCTCATACCGTTTGTTTGCAGCAAGTAACATTACAGTCCCACTGCATCAGACAGATCCAGGTGTTATAGAGGAAAAAGTTCTTACTGTTATTCTTCTTTGGTATTAGTAGCAGAGTTTTTAGCTTAAACCTGTAACAACATAGTCTTGCTTTAGGGATGGATATCTAATATCTTAATAGATTATATGTTTAAAGTGTAAAAGAGATTTTTTTTTTCCAAAAAAAAAAAGCATTACTCCAATTAGTATCAAGTTTAGAGTTCTCATTACATCACATTCAAAAATCAGTTCGTGTAAACAGCTCCGTCTCTTTTCGTATGCTTGTGGTGCCATGTATCCCTTTTACAGTGCCTGCGCCGATGGCATCTGCTTCTCTTTAAGAGGAGAACTGAGTGATTCGCAGTGATGGACGTGGTCGACTCATCACGCAGGGCTAATTTACTTTAAGTTTGGCCCTGTTTGTGATACTTCAGATCTGCTAAGGCACAACGCAGACGTTGCTATAGCATTATTTTGTTTTGTTTTGGACAAAAGAGAGAAGAATAAAGCATGACGAGTAATGCTCTCTGACAGATTGGGCCTGTTGTTGGTGGACGTAGCTGGCAGAGTCTAAGGCTGTGTGCTCATGTGTGTCGGTATGTGAGAGCAGGAGTTACTTTAAGAAGAAATGGAAGACAGAGTTCCTGTCTTTTAATTGTTTTTGGTCACTTTAATTCAAGAAATATGCAACACATTGCCCCATTTCCAAAAGTTGGTTTTATGTAACATTTTATCTTTTCCACTTATCTGTTGTTTAACATTTGAATTGTTTTGTGGCTTCATCTTTCAATCACTGGTCCTCCTCTTGCATTACGGCGCAGGCACTTTGCTAAAACAGAAAAAGGATAAACAGCTGTTCTAACAACAAATACAAGCAGTTTTCTACATGAAAAGTACTCTCAGGGGCCGTGTGTGTGTAACAGTTTAAATGTTAGGTGGATAATAATTATTTTAACATTACTAATGCAGGATCAAACCATTAAGTTGAATAAAATTTTTATTTCTTTTTTCAAGTAAAGTAGAAATGCCTCTGCCAGAGTTTTGACTAATTTCTGTGAATATTTCTTCTAGTGTTACAGATTTCAGGTGAATCAGTTTCCCTTTGAGAAAATAGTACAGCAGTATTTAAAGTATTAATTGAAATAAGTTTATTTAGCATTTCTTTAACATACAACGCCGGCACTCATCCTCTGCACATTCCCTGTCCACCAGTCACCGATCTCTTCAAAGTAAGATGGAGGCAGGCTCTGGTTCGAGGGGTTAGAAGGTCTTGATGTGTGTTTTTAGCATTTTTGTGGTTAGCATTACTAAAATCACTGTCTCTGTGAAGTATATCCATTTGGTTATGAGATCTTCACGAATCAGCGAAGCAATAAAAACTTTGTTTCCTGCTGTCTACCTTTCACTTTTGTGTAAAATCGTTATTTTATATTAAGATTGGTAAGAAAAAAGATGGTGTTTAACTTATTTTATTTCATTTTAGTTATAGTAGCTAACTATAGGGCTGAAGGATATCCCCAAACTTTTCTAATAATACGTTTCTTAATTTTGGCCTATACCATATCATTGCAATATCAATATACAGACAAGGTAAAAACCTTGGGACGGCCAAACACACACAAAATAGAAATAGTTTGCCAGTTTAAAAAAAAAAAAACACATAAAGCTAAAACTGATCATCGTTTAGTGACCGTGTACACTGAATGTGCAACGTATGTTGATATCGAGTTACTCTCCACGCCTAGCTAGCTAAGCATGACATTTAAAATCTATTACTACTGCATTTAAATAAGAAATATGGAAAAAAAAACCTAAAAAGATAATTACAACTCAATGCCCATTTAAGGGGATTGTTTTCATTTGGGAAACTTTTTTCCACCCTAGCTTTAACTTCCTGGTCGTTAGTGTTAAGACTCTCTAGTCTTTCCACATGATACCGTCTAATTTGAAAGTGAAGCATTCCTGATTGCAGCAAAACACCCACAGGACATAATCCTGGCACCATCATATGTCATAATGGGATGGAGCTCTTTCCCTATTTTTCTCTGGATACCCCAGCTTAGCTCTCAGGTCATAACCCTACCAGTGTTAAGACCTCTGAAAACTGATTGTACAATGCACAATCAAATAAATGCAAAAAAAACTCCTTTTGTGATGAAAATGTATTGCACATCCACCAGTAGAGACTAGTACAGCTTCTTACCAACGCTAAAGAGTTGTTTTTTTACTTATCACATCCACACAGGGCAAAGAAGCATCCCTCTGTCTAATTAAAGATGGGAATCACTGTCATCTGTCTTATAACGTGGAATCTTGGTCTCTTTTTAGATCACTTTAATGCCATTTGATATTTTACTCTGTCTACAAATGAGCAGCTGAGTTGTTTCCATATTTAAAGATTCTGCTGTAGGCAGGGTCACTCGTTGTTGTTGTTGTTTTTTTTTTCTCTCAGCACTGTCAATTACTGAGTGGAAGCCCAGAAACAGTAGAGTGGTGCGCAGGCTGGCTGACTTGGTGGCTGACTGCCTTGTCTCTCTGAAACCTCTGAAATATGATTTACATTGTGAGCATGTTGTAGCGAACCCTACCCCACGTTATGCATATTCTCCCATTGTTTTTGACAGTTTGTTGTATCTGTACAGGAGGAGTACGTGGTGGGAGTGGGGGTGGGAGGTGGGGGCACCAAACAGGCATCCGACTTTGCATTTCAGTGGCTTAGCTCAGGGTCAGGAGCACATCTGGTTTACTGGGAACTCTGCGGTGTGTGTGTGTGTGTGTCACTTGCCAGCCTCACACACACACATACATCCACATTCACCAAGCTCACTTGTTGCAATGCAGCCGGAGCCCCGCGTGCGGTGAAAGCAGCGCAAACAGCAGAACCCGACGCACTGATTCCCTCCTACACAAACAAACAAACACACCTGCTGCTCCTGGCAAGTCGCTCTGACAATCAGCCCAAGGAGGGAAGGCAAACAAAACAAACGGTTTAATTTACATGACAGTAGCCTGCTGTACATTAGCATGCCGTGGCAATGATAGAGCACAGCTCTGCAGGAAGCGCTAAGTAATGAAAAGTGATGGTCTTATTTGCGGCATACTGTAAGTGCAGGAATTGGACTCTCAAACAGTTGGAGCCGATGGCGTGTGCACACAGCCACCTCTACCACAAACGGCTTTTGCTGTGTTGTTAAGAATTTATATATATATTTAAAAAAAAAAAAAACTCACTTGTCTATTTCTGTCCTTTTTTCTGGGATGGAACAAATTCCTCAGCAGCACAAAATAAATGTAAGCAATTTGTTTTGGTGAGGAATTTAAGATTCGTACAAGTGTTATGTGAAGAGAGGGCAGCAGCTCTTTGAAAAGCTGGATTTCTTTCACAAACTTTCTCGCCGGAGAACGAGCATGAAAGCCTCACGCAGCTCTTGCAGACTTTAACGAGCAATTAGCTTCATCAATGGACAAGCAGATGTTATTTTGGAGGGTGTTTATAGACGCTCAGAATGATATTTGATTAATGAAGCTTTTTTTCTTGCCTCAGTAAGGACGTGATGGTGTGCGGATTAATTTTTTTTAAGAATGCATTTTTATTCTTTCCATGGATGATGGTATACAGGCCATGTGTTTATAGTAATGCCGTGTGTGTATGTGTGTGTTTGTTCTGGCTCCAGTGGTCTGCTCCTCATGTAAAGAGATAGCATCTTTCCACAACAGATCAATAAGAGAATATTTCTAGAATCCATGCTTCTGTCTCTGATTTAACCGGTGTGTGTGTGTGTGTGTGTGTGTGTGTGTGTGTGTGTGTGTGTGTGTGTGTGCTTTTTTTTTTTTTTGGGGGGGGGATAAAAAGAATGAAGAAAACTCAGACTGACAACCTCGCTTGTATCCTGGTCATAAGGTTCAACTTTGCTGCCATTAGCAAATCTATTGTCACATTATCAGGGAGAGGCTGCAGCTGCATTCAGAAATGAGCTGCTGCTCTGTTGTGGTAAGAGATGTGTTTTTTTTTAAATACAGTTGCTCAGAAAAACACCTCTGCAGCCACCCTATAGACTATATGAACTAGAAATGTAGGAAGAGCTGCATGGCTCTCTAGAGAAACCTGCTCATACTGCGTGGATTGACTCTGCCTTTGCACTTAGATTCTCCATCTCCTCCACTTTTCACCTGCCGCATGTTTGCTTGCAGTAAATTGTCCTAAAGGGATGCAATCACAGATTATTTATGTTGCCGGGTATGATTAGCTCTCACATAGATTTACACACTTTTTGCACAAGCCGTCTTAATTGGAATCCAGTCGTCATTAAAGGCTGAATGAAACGGCACATTCCCGACTTATTAAAACACAGCTTTACGTTTCCTCTTCAGCATGGTCCAATGGTGGCAAACGGCAGTACCCTGGCAACCGAGGTACATCCCACTCGGATGGAATGTGAAAATGTTTATCTGGGAATGAGGGCCAGGGTGTCAAAAAGTGTGGAATAGATTCTGGTGATTGCTGGTAATTTAAACTCCTGAGTGACAGTTGGACTGGGCTCTTCCTGAACTATAACTGCTCAGGTCGTCCTGCACAGCAGCATTTGCAAACTATGGATTGTGCTTTTATAGAGGAAAATCCATAAGTGGAGAAAGGATTTACATTTAATTGATTCATTGGATTGAAGTAGTTGAAGCATTTTTTTTTTTATTGCTCTAGTTTTATGACAGAGGAAAACCCTGTTGTGAGAAAATAACTGCAATATTCTTCACCGTATTATACTGTAGGTACCGTATTTTCCAGACTATAGAGTGCAACTATAATCTGTACTCACAAAGGTTTTTTTTAACTGGAAATGTACATATAAAAAGATAAAACAGAGACTGATGCAAGACAATAGAATTGAGAAAGATTCCTTGATAGGTGTCGAAAAACATCTTTTAAAAAAACTGAGCGAAAGTCCAATTTCCTCCCATTTTAAGCCTGTTTCTAGTGCCATGACCCGCATGACTGAGAATTTACACAGACATGTACATATATAAACCGCTCTGTTGATATCTACTCAACTGTTCTCTAGCAAACCTGTTGGGGGAGCTCTACATATCACTGCTAGTGTAGGGACCAATAAGAATGTTAGCTCCCGTTAGCTTGTTGGCTCGCGGAAATAAGAGCTTTTAAAGTTGAGGCTTTATTTCAGCTCTGCAGGAGTTGAGCCCAGTCTCTTCATTGGTTCAAAAGCTTCCATGTGGCAAATAAATGTCAAAATGTGTGAATTCGGGACATTTGTTCTCCGTTGTTCCTGCTGCTAGCATGTGCTTGTGCTAAATGCAAATTAGCCCCTTTTGCTTTGATTTGCAATTTTTAATTTCACCCATGGCGGTTAGGAAAAATCCACAGAAAAGCTGCGCCTGTGTATAAGACACATGGTTCAGAGGATGGGAAAAAAGTAGCAGCTTATAATGTCTTATATGTCTTATATTTTATCTTTTATGCATTTTTCTAGAAGTTAGGCATGGCCCAGTCATTACAGATTCAACACTGCTGATTTTTTATTTTTATTTTTTCACACTTGAGGCATTTTATGAAATACCAGATAAAAATAAAGAATTTTAACCGTGCTGGCCCTCCCTTCTACTGTTGCTGCACTCTACCTGTCAGCTGGCTTCTCACTTCACACTTAGCCCATTTTTAAATATTGATTTTAGGAAATAAATTAAACAAAGCACGACATGTTAACATTGGGCTATTTTAAAATGACAGTTGGCTATGTCACCCACTGCCGACTGTTCCCATAAACGGATGGATCAGCTTCTTATATTGTTAATATTAACCCTTAAAGAACCGGGTGGGGAAAAAAAGGATATTTACTTCACACTTTACCCTAAAGCTGCTAACTGAATATTGCAAATTATTAGCATATATGTATACAAAAAAAAAATCTCATATTTCAAATCAACAATTAGCAGTAGGACTAGAACTGTATCTTCTTTGAGGAAAAAAAGCAACATTATACAGCTAAACATAATGGTATCTCTGCTCTGCACTCTTCCTGAGGTGAGCCATGCTGAATTAAAGCCGTGCTGTAGAATAGTAGAATACTCCAAGGAGGCGCTCACTGCGTGCTACATGTGTTTACCTCCTCATCTCTCCATTTCTAACGTCTTTAACCTGTTTACTTTTTGCTCCAGAGATTATACCAACATGTCGGAGCACTGTCTTTATGTCTCACAGAGGTTAGACATGCATGGTTCAAGGTTATTTTACAGCTCAGATAATTGTCAATAAAATTGATCCTTGTATCTTTTTTTTTTTTTTTTTTACTCGACTCACATTTTGTTGCCCCCCCTCGCGCCTCTAGACACTTCCCCTCCCTTAACTCCCTTACTCTACTCTCCTTTTCCAGTGTCCCTCTCTTTTCATCTCAAGCCAGATAAGTCTGCCACGACTGCCAAGAGCAACGAGTATCACTGCTTGGCTTTTTTTTTTTTCCTTTTTTTTTCTCCTCCTCTTATGTTCTTCTCACAGTGCACTGAAGCCATGTCGCAATTTCTCAGGGAGTTTTGAAGCCTGGATGTCTCCTGTCTGGGCCCATCTCGTCTGAGGCGCAGTGCGGGCCCTATGCGATCTGAACTGCGCTGCCTCGCTGCAGGTCAGCCTTCACGGCCGATTAGTGTCGAAGCGCCACTTTGGTCACAAGTTGTCGGGAGCGCTTATCGTGAAGATCAACAGCGATCAGTCTCGCTGCTGCTTCCCTCTCTTCCGATCTCTCTCTCTCTCTTTCTCTCAGTCCAACTCCTCTACATCTCTCCTTTTTCTTTTTTTTTTATATATTTTTTTTTTCTGCCCTCTCCCCTTTTGGCATTACCTCCCTCCCCCTCTACAGGTTTTTCTCCTCAAATCACCATATTTCCATCTCTATCTCATCATTGTCATCGCCCCTTTCTCCTACCTTCCTCCATGTTGTTTGTTTTCTGGATCCAAACAGCTCACAATCCTAGTCACTTTTTTCTGTGGAGAGAAACATCAGGAGACCAACTGAAAGTTTTAGTCGATACATTTTCCAAGATAAATTGAGGGAAGTAAGTCTATAACAGTCATTCATGTGATGTTATTGATTTAAAGCTGGAAAGTATAAACGTCTAAATGTTTAAGATGGTGCAGGGGTACATCACATCAAATCTTTACTGTGTTTTCTTTTTTTGGCAGATGAATAAAAGCCACGGGATTTGGCAAATTTTCTGAAAAGAAGCTTTGCTGTTTTTCTTTCCTTCTGACTGTTTGTGTTGGTGTGACAGAGTTGCATCCTGCATCTCCGTGCTCTTTCCTCCCACGTTT
This sequence comes from Cyprinodon variegatus, assembly GCF_000732505.1. Lineage (NCBI taxonomy): Eukaryota > Metazoa > Chordata > Actinopteri > Cyprinodontiformes > Cyprinodontidae > Cyprinodon > Cyprinodon variegatus. Next base: position 491,499 of record NW_015150602.1, read on the forward strand.
AATCCCTCCATCCTCCCTTTTTATGGTGTCTCTGCGCGCCGTCAGGCCTCGTCTGTGGCGGGAGCAGAGACGAGTCATGTTTGGCCTGTCAGTGTGGCTGCTAGTGTCAGTATCTGGAGCTGCTGGTTCCTCTGACAGCGCTGGAGGGGCTGCTGGTCCTAGCAGAGTGCAACCATCACCCTGTGACACGCTCAGTGCCACCGATCCCCTCCGTCGGGTGACATGGCATCCTCCTCCTCCCCCGTCCGTCTTCTTCTTCTTCGCCCGCCCCCCCCAGCCGTTGGCCTTTTCACTGCCGCTCTGCAGTCAGTCACTCCAGTCACTCACTAACTGCCCCACTCAGGTCTCTTTAGTAGAATTTGACCTACATGTATTTCTGAATGTACATTTAGACGTATATTTTTAGTTTTCTTTTGGAGCAACTAAGGCCAATTCCTCATCAAGTTAACACAGTGAACACCAAGTGTATATTAGAATTAGTGTCGCACCAATACCGATACCAGTATCGGACGGGGCCCCGATACTGCCCTAAAATGGTGGTATCGGTATCGGCGAGTACCAACAAATAAGGCACCGATACCATTTTGAGAGCCAAAAGTTTATTCAACTATTGTCACCTACTCCTGGTAGGCAATAAAAAGTTCTACTGGATTCACTTT
>NW_015150602.1:492892-505617 GCF_000732505.1 Cyprinodon variegatus
ACACACAGGAGCTCTTTCAAGCTGGGCACCATTTCATTCACAACACCTGTCCATCAACCAGGAATCAGAATCAGAAATACTTTAATAATCCCAGGGCGAAATTACTTTCGTTATATTACTCCACCTGTAATAGAGAGACTATAGGACCAGTTTGATATAACACTATTTCATACAATATATATAACTAGGGGGTCCCTGTTCCATTTCTTCATCAGTTTGGGGGACCTTGGCCTGGAAAACGTTGAAGACCCCTGATCTAGTCTTTGACAAACAGCTGTTGATTAGATTTGTTCTCTACCTAGAAAGTCTGCATTGCTAAGCTAAAGTTAAAATGTTCTCTCCTCTCCTGTAGCTCCTCGTTCTTCTTTGATTTAATGAAAACTCAGCAAACGTTTGGAATTAGTATCATCTGTGAAACAAATCGTTAATTCCTGCTCTGTTTCAGGTCTTGTGGTTTTAGGGAAATTGTATCTGCAGGCTCACATTTAGTGGATTAGACAGGTAGAGCCTGTACCTTCTGCAAACATTCAGAGATCAGCTGTATTAAAGTGTCTTTTTCAGCTCTTGGTTGTGACAAAACATCCATAGTTAAATTAGAAAGTTACAATAAAACGGATAATTCTGCTGTTTATTTCAGTATGTTAGATCAGGGACGTGTGGAGATTATAGGTTGGATTCTCAGGTCTGGATTTTCGCACCACTGATGTAGAGTGTTAATATCTATTAGTATAGCATTGTATGCTAACATTAGCCAAATGTTTTCCACTACCATGTGGATTTCTCTACAAGCTCAGAGTGATATGATTTATTTCCTCCAGAGATATGGAAACTAATGCAGATAAAACCCTCACAGAACCAAAATAGCACCACTTTAATATTCCATCACAATGTACGTAAGGCCTTAAGGCCAATTTATGCGTTTAACGTATAGCCTCTGCAACCGTCAAATCTGTCTCTGTGCCGTCGTCGCGCACTTCAAAAAATCCCGACTGCGCATCACAAACCTGCGCAGATCTCAAGCGGAAGTGTGCAGACAAAAAGCAGCTGTGATTGGTCCTTGGTATGCCTTTCTGGCTGGCTGTGTGGTCGTCCTTCTCGATTCGGTGCCGGGGTGCGCCATTTTTAAAAACCGAGGAACAACTACAATGGACAACTACAACTTAAGGTTAATCTCTCTTTTTGCCAACTCTATTAACAGAACCTGTTCGTCTTCGATGTCTAGAGACGTCTAGAGATGTCTAGAGATGTCTAGAGATGTCTAGATCCATCTCAGTGACCGTGATATCTTGCAGACGCGCCATTGTTGTTTTGGAAGATAAACACTTCCGCCGACACCGCAAAAGTTCTCGCGAGTTCTCAAATTCTCCCCCTAGTGCTTTGGCGGGAAACTGCTGTGCGTCTATAGAAATTCCAGATCGACGATGCAGAAGCATACCAGCTAAACTGGTTTGCGACCAGACCCAAGCGACCTTTGATGTGTGCGGTTGCCGAAGTATAATCTGCCCGTTAGTCCTCGACGTGGGCGATCCGGGTTCCAATCCGATTTGTGGTCCTTTCCCACATGTCTCTCCCTCTCTTATACCCCTTTTCCTTTCAGCCTACTGTCAAAAAAACTAGCCACTAGTGCCATTAAAAAACAACTCATCGAGCTCTCTCTACTTTACACCAAGACATATCTTTAGAACCTCTGATGGTTGGGTTTTGATTGGGACATTGCCAAAATAAATTACAGAGACCTGAAAAAGGTAGTTAGTATTCTCAGGTCTGTTCTAGGTGTGAAAGGATTAAAAAGGGAGCCAAAACAATAAACAGATAAGATGATAGATATGATGATAGATGGATGGATGGATGGCATGGATGGAAAGATGGATTGATAAATGTCCTGTGCACAGCAGACCTAAATATGTGTGTGATTTAATCTGGCCTTGGCGAACATGCAGCAATGACAAATGGATGCTCACTATGAAACTCTCTCATCCAAGAGACAGTATTAGTTTTTGCTTTAATTACCAGCAGCAGTAATGTTTCCTATCCATAACTGTCGGCGTGTGAGAACGCAGCCTGGCGGAGGGGTGAGGGCCTTGTCTTTTCTCTCAGTGGGCTTCCTGTCTCGTCTCCAATGCACCCCCAGCCCACTCTTCCTTTATCCTCCTTCTCTCCGTCCCCCTCCAACTCTTTCCTGCCCCCTCTGCTCCAGCCGCATCTTTCATTTCAATATTTCAATATTTATGCCTCATCTGAGAAGTTCAAAGTCACAGTAAGGAGGCATAACTTTCTCTCGCCTCCCCGCCGACAGCGCAGGACCCTGCCCTGTGGACAGGAGACGGGATGCTGTGATGGCTTGTTTCTCCTCCCTTCTGGTGACAAACAGAGTAAAGTCTGCTCTTAGAGAGTTTGATGTGTATTTGAAACCCCATATTTACATGCAATATATAAAGAGATGTGAAAGCTTACATAAAATCAATCTAATCTTTTCCAGTTTCAGGTCATTTTATTTCAACCTGGAAAGACTCACACAGAGAAAATGAGAAAATATTAAATTTATTTATATAGGTAACGCAATCATATCGACTCATTGATTACATTTACGCTTAAGCTTCATATAATAAAATAGTTTTTATGAGCTAAATGTCAAACTAACAAGATTTGTATCAACAATTTGTTCACAGAAATATTTTAAACAATTTAGAAAAGCCAAAAAAAAATGATGTCATGCCTCTTTGATCTTATGGATTATATATGGGTTAAACAGAGATACGGCTTTGGATTTATTCTAAAAAGAGACCTAAAACGCGTCTTCTTGATGTGACAGCATGGGAAAAAATACAAGAACCAAAGTAAGATATAATGAAGGCAGTGGAGGATTGAAATGTATGATTTTAGTGTCTGTGCATTTAACTGGAAATGAAAAAGATGGGTTCTGTGTTCTCAATTAGGGGGTCCCGAAATGGGGGTCTGTACGATTGTTGGGAACTTAGAAAAAAAAATACTACTTATAGTTACTAGTTGCTACTGCAAAAAATGACTAAATTACTAACTTAGTTACTGCTCAGTGAAAGTTGCTTGTTACTAACCAAAGTTAGGTCGAATTGGTTTTTGTTCTTTTTTTTTTTTGTTTAGCTTGAAGTAAACCCCTTTGACACGAGAAAGGATGGCTATGGTCATCCATGACTCTATATACCTATTAAACTTAATCTGATGGATAGAGTAGTGCATTATTGCACATATCTGCCATAAGCATATATAGGCTCCTATATATTTACTTATGAAGATGTGAACTTTCTGATGTGCACTCTGATTTCCATAAACAAAATCCAGTGCAATTTACCTCCAGATGTCACCTAATCTCTAAATAGAAACCACATTGTGTGTTATTGAATCCCAGTGTAAATACAGCTCAGAGAATTGTTCAACATTATTGATCCATCTGCATCAGGATGACCAAGCAGAACGGAAGACAGATCAGGGGAAAGTGTTGAGAAAGTTTACAGAGGGGTTAGTTCTGAAACTACAAATATCCCACTTCTGAGAGGGATTCATTATCCAAAATAGAAATATTAGAATTAATCATGCGCTGCGCTTTAATTAGTCCTCCTTCCATTTTCATAGAAGTAATAAAGTTATCACTGTACGTAATCCGTAACTCACCATCCTGGCATTGAAAACAGATGGTGGCAGCATCATTCTGGGAAAGATTTCGCTTCATCAGTCTGGAAACTAGGCAGAGGCAATGAGAAGAAAATAAGATCAATCTGCAAAAAATGCCAGTATATTTTTCTTAAAATAAGGTAAGTGTGACTCTGCCAATGGAATAAGACAATTTACATTTAAAATAAGAAAAAAAAAAACTATGCATTGCCTTATTTCAAGTAAATACTATCTGATTTTCTTATTTTAAGGATAAGAATACTAATTCCATTGGCAGATCATCTTATTTACCTTCTCAAATTAAGGTTAAATATACTTATTTTTAAGAAGTTGTTAGATCATTTCCCAAGACAATTGTTAGGCAGCATCCTTAAACATGCAGGCAAAACTACTGAGGAATATTCAGGTATTACAACATCTTCTAAGATTAAAAGACAAGAGAGAGTTCAATTGATATCAAAACATTTGTAAGGAACCATCACTTTTAGTAGCTACCACTGAGGTCAAGGGCCAACACGTTGGTACTTGTACATTCCTAAACCCGTGTCACTGTATGGGCACTTATTGCTGTGTAACTGACCATCTATTTTGGAAGAAAAGAAAATTGTGGCCAGTTTTAATAAATAAATTGTCTGACAAGTCTGTCCTTTGCCATAAAGCTCTCTGACAGCCACCGTCTGGTAATAGATTAGCCTAATTACAGCGTCCCTGAGTCTAGATCACAACGTCACGTACTCAGCCTGTCGCTCTAATAGCCATTACAGGCACTGCTCAACACTCCCCTCCTGTTAATGTAAAGTTGTAAAAAAAAAGGAAGGGGGACTTGGGGAAAAAAAAAAAGACCAGAAAAGGTCGTTGTCATTTGCATGCAAGCCTTCATTAGAATATGCGAATATGCTAAGGACCAAAGCTGGCGGTTTGCATGTGCAGGTGATGAATGGGCAGTGCATTGAGGAATAGGCCGAGATGAAGGCTTCGTCACCCTCATCTGCATAACGTACTTTATTTACTTATTTATTTATTTGATAATTTACTTTTTGAGTGCTCGCTCTCTGTGACGCATGTTATGTCCGCGGATGTTGATGGAGCACCTTTCCGGTTTTAACCACTTTCAATTCCGAGGCACATTAATAAGATATGACTGAATGAGAGTCATCTCTGCTTTTCAGATGACGTCCGAAGGGCCTTTATTGTGAAGCCTTTGTGTTTTGTCTGACACTGCACAATTCCAGAAGGACATACCAAAGATATTTTGCCATTCTTTGAGCTTTGATTTAACCTGTAGAGTCTGCCAAAGACTGTCAGCTAGTAGGGAAGAGGGCAGTGGGTATTTGACTGAAGCCTCGCAGTGGGGAGTTGGGGGTTTGGAAGGTGGCCGGCAAGTTTACAGAAGAGAAACTCTTCTCCTCACTCTTCTCTGCTGTCAGGGCAGCAGATGGTGGGTGTCAAGACAACGGCAGCAATAGGCAAACGGATCCTTCTCTTGCTTGTGTGTGTGTATGCATATTTTCCGAAATGGAGAAGTGTGATGGCTTTGAGTAGGAGGTATCAGCAGCTACAGTAACACATGGACAGTGAATTGTGTTGATTCCAAATTTCTGCTCTCTCTGAGTCTCCAAAGTGTCCACTCGAGTCTCCAAAATGCGCCTACTTCTCAGTTCCCTTCAACCACACAATATGACAGATGTCACGTTCCCGGTGGAATGATTTCCCTCCAAGAAAACTTCCACTCTCTTCCCCTTCAACACGTCTGTTTCTCCGAGCCTAATAAGTCATTCTTTGATAGTGCGGCTGAATATTAGATTAGTGCCGTTGCAGTTTATTTTGCTCCTTTGGAGTGTGACCTTAGCTGCCCTTCGCAAAGGCGGGGAGATAATGAGAGTGGTAGCCGGCCGACAGACGGGCCTGACATCCCAGCTGCGCCCTTCACTCAGCCGGCTGAGGAAAAACGTCAATACAGAGGCCTTATGTTTTATGGATTATCTGCTTTAGCAAAACTACGGTGGGAGAAATCCAACTCTCGCTTGTCATGTTGCTTCAGTTCTCTTTAATGTGCGAGACGACTCTCTGAAACAACAGCGGTTGAAATTAGAGGCTGTCCTCCGTCTTTGTTGGGGTTTTTTCAGCTTTCTCTGATTCTTTCCATCGTTAGATCACTCAGATCTGATGGGGCCGACCTGGCTGTCTTTGATTTAGCTGTAACATGTTTCCTCTGCTGCTTATTGTAGAGAAAGAAGTTTTGAGGTGTGTATGTATGGCTTCCCAGCACACTGTCTCTGTTGTGAATTAAGCTATAACAGTCCTTCCACTTTGGGATTTTTATTTATTTAGGTGTACATTATTAATTCCATTTTCATCTTCTCTTATTCAACTGTTCTTACTTTGCAGTCTGTTTTATACATTTAATTTGTTCTCAGAGGATTATGTGGTAAACAGACTAAATAAATCATGTTTCGTGTTTTGATTGGAGGGTTATCAGGGCTACTGTGCTGCTTTTAATCCCATGTGAGGGTGGGTGGGGGGGATGTCGGGAGTTACTGCTGTAAATAGACCCAAGTGCCCCCATGTAACATGCAGTATAATGTGCCCCTTTAGTGGTGGGGGGAGGCAGGGGGGTTGCCGACAGGCTCACCATGACTCCAGGTTCATGACGGGGCTCTGAGAGGGCAGAGGTTCCAAAAGGTTCCTGGTATCTTTCCCCTCAATTAGGCTTCCTAACGGGGGGAAAAGGTCCTACTAGGCTGCTTTCCTGTTCTAATGAAGCAGGGTGTAATGGCAGTGGTCATGCGGAAAAAGAAACGGTCAAAGTTGATCCTCTCTGAATTGGTAACTGTAAATTAGGTGCCATCTAGATATCGACTTCAGCCTTAACTAATACCTTAAGGTACTTTATAAAAAAAATAAAATAAAAATAACCTTTTGAAACAAAATTATGTTCTCTGAACACATTTATGAGTGGAAAAGATTTTGGTTAAATTGAAGTACTTCACCCACTTTTTTTTTTTCCTCTTTTTTCTTTAAGTCCTTCCTGGGGATTAGGTGTCTCTTCAGTTGCCTGCTTGTTTTTTTGAGTCAAAAAAACAAACAAAAAAACACTGAAGTTTCTGAGGAAGCAGGTGAATAATGTAAATAAAGTCTTCCATACATCTTTCAGGGTAAAAAAGCCTACATGCTAAAACAAAAGTAAAAAAAAAAAAATCACTTTTCCAGACTTAAATGGACACGTCCCATTATGGGATTGTCTCCTTAGGATTGAGCAAAATGACATTTACACAACTGGTAAAACAAGAATGGATAACATGATCTAAATCATTCCATTACAGTGCTAATGATGTAACCTGTAACATTCACTTTGTTAATTCAGTTAAAATAACAAGCTAGATTTTAAAGTCATTTTGCACCTAATTTTACAAGATTGTCTTTTTAATCCAACTGCTGGATAAAAGTCCAAATATTTCTAGCTTTATGAAAGACTCTGGATTTAGTTTCCAATATGGCTGCACTCTGAAAGTGTTGGAATTGTTATAAGTTGTCGGTATGAGTTGAGGCTTTGTGTCTCGTTATTACACTTGTTATTAATGCAGGTCTGTACAATATCCACATATGAACAAGTTCCTTCAGTGTTTAATCACTTAAAATGGAGATAAATAAATTATTGAGTTGTATTGCTAGTCGCAGTTTGGACCAACACTAATGTTTGTTTTGAACATGGTTTCACTGCTGTTGAAAAAAAGCTCCTGTTCACTGATCAGACCAGTTATTGTGGTCTTTTTCTGGCCTTTTGAAGACTTAACACTAACACATATAGTCAATTACTAATTATCTTCTGTTCTTCTCCAATGCAAACAGACTGAGCGCTTCTGAGTTTTGCTCTCACTCAGTGGTTGAAGAAACAGGACACCCATTAGGACGCCCTCTGCTTCAAAACTTAATAATTTTAACATAATTGGAAAGAATCAATAGGTTATAGGGTTTTGCCATTTAGATTTCAGTCACATATAATTACCTCTCACATCCCTGTCGGATTATAATATTCTGTTTATCCATTTATAACATGGGTAATATTCCAAATACAAGACTTAAATGGCGAAAATATTGATTTATTATTTTCTACGACTAGAAAATGGGACATTTGTAAAAATGTTTGTGGTCCCCCCCTCCCTCTTTGTAGTACGGATCTTTTGGATGTGTCATGCTGCACAGTTTCCCTCCTCCTGTACGTTGAATGACTGTTTTTCGACTTTGGCTCCAGAATATTTGCGGATGATCTTAAAACTACTTAAATGAATGTTGTGCCCTGACTTATTGTGTTTCCTGGATGCAGGGTGCTTTTTTATTTATTTTATTTTTTTTACAATTTTTAATATATTTTTTTTGCTTGTATAAATTTAATCCTTCTCTCAGGGGAAGATCTTTATGCACAACCTGTTTCTGTACTTGAGTGTTGAAAAATATTTTACAGAAGCTCCTCAGACGAAATGTGTGGATGTCCTTTACTTGCATCCCGCGATGCTGAAGAACGCTTTTATAAATCATGAATGATTAAATGTTTTGCTGTTTTACATCCCCACAAACTGCTCACTCTGGGGAGCTGTGTTCATGTGAAATCTTTTTTTTTTTTCTTCTGCAGCTCTGTCCTTCAATCCAAACATAAACAGTTCCTTTTTCAAAGACAGCATTAAGTCTTCCCAATCATAGTTGCACTTTTGCAGTTTTAGCAAATTTGATCCACTTTATGAAAACATCGTCAGACTAATTTGACCTGATAACACTGAAAGCACACGGAACGGCATATTTTTCACCTCTTCTCTCCCCGAGCGGGCACCGCACACACCTGAAGAGGCCGAGCGAACCGAGCATAAGGCGAACCTGCATTACAAATTACTGCACATCATAGAAATTGTGCAGCAAGCTTTTTAAAATACCAGCGCTGCCAGTGAGGCGCTTTGTAATTTATCCCTTCACGGCTGTTAGCTGCGCGGCGCAACGGTGATTTATTTGGTTTAAGAGAAGTTTTGTTTAGAGAGATAATGAGCAGGACTTCTCTTTAATGATTTAACACGGCGCGGTGGAGGAGAGAGAGGGAGGGAGGCGGTGAGGAGGGGGGGGGAGAAAAGGAAAAGCACATATATTTTTCATATCTTTAACTGCACTGCAGAGAGAGGGGGAAATGGGAAGGAATGAGAGAGAAAGAAAGATGCATTAGCAGCAGAAGCTAACAGCCCTTAACACAGGGCATTTTTGATTCATTTTGTTTTGTTGTGTAAAATGACTTTTTCACCTCCTTTCCAACACCGCATCACTTTCCCTTGTTATGGATTTCACCGGAAATGTTTCTCAGGACAGGCCCTCGTCTTTTCTCCTCAACTTTTTTTGTGTGTTTTGTTTTTGTTTAATCCATAAAAGTAGATCACATTTGTGCTGATAACACACAACATGCCAGCTTTTGGAAATCTATTTTGAAAAGTGCTTTAGCTGCTATTGCAACCCCTCTTCCTCCTCTATACCCCCCCCCAACACTTCTCTTTTCATCTTGACACAAAATACAGTATTATTCTTTCTTGTTCAGCAATTTCAAGTTTCTTCTCTCACTTAGGATTCAGAACCCAAATTAAAGCAGTTAATTAGAAAATATAATGAAGCCGAGAAGCGTAATATGCAAACAGGGCTCTGACGCTCGGAGCTGGGGGGGCTCGGTAATGCTGAAACTGCCATCGGCTCATAACGATGATGATATCAATAATGGATTACTTCATCAATCGCTGTTCTTTCTTGAAGATGGAAATGCGCTGTTGGGAAGGGACGGATTCCTTTTTTGTTCTTTCTCTCTCCTTTCCTGTGTTTCATCTCACATTAGGGTGTGCTCTGCATAAGTGCAGGTGGAAGTTGTCCCCCCTCCCAAGCCCCCACCACCCCCCTTTCCTCTAAATGATCCTTTAATGGAACAGTGTGCACTGGAGCTGGGAACTCTATGGGGCGCTGCCACTGTCGATGAGAACTTCGCCTCAATCAATCCGTCAAGCCCCATCACCTGCCTCAGCAGATGATCCAAAAACCCCTTCGGAGAAGCAAAGTGAGCTTTTTATGTACCTCCTCTAAGACTAGAGAGGACACACACACACAAACAAAGACACACATATACACACAGGCGGCATCACGAGTGAGAGGTGTCTGTTTCACTGAGGGCCTTGACGTTGATCGGTCGGCAGAGCGCCACTTTGCTTCTCTTTTATTCCTATCAGGATCATCTCAGAATAGATCCGGTGCTTCACTTTCCTCCGCCGCGGCTCGAAAACAGAATCAATTCGGATGCTTTATTCATTTATTTTCCTCCAAGTATCCGTTAAGGTTACGGGATGTTTACATAAGTGGATCCCTCTTGAGTCCAAGCGGTATTGACGTGACATCGTTTCTTGCTTTGGTCCGATAAAATGACAGCGCTGCCTTGGCTTAGGGTTTTTCTACCTTCTTTCACAATACCAGATACCTGAATGTATTTTGACTGGATTGTATGTAATAGACCAACACACTTTTGAATGATTGCACAAGAAGAAAAAATAAAACATATTATTTTAGATAATTAACAGATAGAGGCCTAGAAACTGAGGGATTCACTTTCAGCCCCCTTTTACTCTGACAAACCTAATTAAAATCCTTTACAGCCAATTGTTTGTGGCTGATTACAAACTATGAGAGACATGGCCGTCCACCTAAACCGACAGGAAGGGCAATTAGAGGAGTAATCGCAGAAAGAGCCAAAAGGCAGATCCTGACTCTGGAGGACTTGGAGCATCAGTTAAACCAACAATTAGTTGTGTACTCTACGGCTCTGTCTCTGTTAAAGAGTGGGGAGAAAGAAAGCATTTTATCACTGTACAGCTAACATGAAAGCCTCTCACTGCACATGGGCCTGAGCGAAGAAACACTATCATGAATCAAGGTAGTGGAAGTTTTTTCTTTGACAGGTACAGAGAAACTTTGCAGAGTTGATGCGTTTATGGATACAGGTAAATATTTGGTAGTCTAGGAAGAACAAATACAGACGAGCTGAGACTGGGCCAGAGGTTCACCTTCCAACAGGAGAGTGACCCTAAATACACTTCCAGAGCTACAATGGAATGGCCTAGTCAAAGTCCTGTTAAGAAAAAAAAAAACTCACATTCTCTTCATCCAGTCTTACTGAACTTGAGCTTTTTTGCAAAGAAGCGGGTAAACTTTACAATAATACACCATTATACAAGTCCCCATAAAGTACACTAAAGTTTGTTTTTGCAAAGGAAGGAAATGTGAAAAAGTTTGAAGGCCAAAGAAAGTTCTGCGTGCAGAAACTCCACCATGGTTCGTCCCTCCCTGTCCTCCATCTTCCCATCAGCATCTGCCTCTGCTGTAAAGCTGACAATTCGACTTCACATTTACAGTGGTTTGAACCCATCCATCCTGCCTGTAGATCATCCATTAAAGTAAGCACAATCCCTCTTTCCCGAGTCCTCCGTCTCGACGTGTACCCGTCTGTCTTCCCGTCAAAGAAGCAGCCGCTCTCTTCTGTCAATAAATGTCTTATCTTTCAACTACATGTTCCTGTCTGTTTATGTGTCTTTCTGACACGTCGGCAGCTGTCTCAGCGCTCCAGGGTTGCTGTCAGCCAAGTGTTGGTTTCTGTTCTTCTGTCAATTCACCTGCCTGTCACCTTCTCTCAGATTAGACGTGTCAACTTACCTCCAGCTTTTCCGCCTTCTCCAGGATGGCTTTATAAAAAAATAAACAAGGAAGCAGAGACTTTGGTTTACTCTGAAGAGTGAATTAGTGGTGACATTGTGGGATGTTCTATTTCATTTCGCCAATCCCCTTCTTCGGTGTTAAATATAGTATGCAAGTGCATCTTTTTATACATCTAGCACATTTTCTGTAGCAACAGAGGATTTTGTAGTTAATTGTAAAGGGGCTCAGCGCTTTAAATTTTTCTGAATTCCCAAATTTCCCCCTTTGTTCTAAAAATGGAGTTAGTCCAAATTGGGAGGGAAGGGTTTCTTAATAGATGGATTGAAAAGATGGACAGAAATGGGGTGAGGAAGTGAAGGAAAGTATGGCCCAAAGGGTGTAGAAATAAAGATGCGAGCAGAAGTACAGGGAGATGGATGGGGAAGGAGGCTCAGCCGAGACGAGAGCTAGGAGATGCAGGAGATGGAAGTGAGGGGAGATGAAGGAACATGAGATGGCAGACGAGATGGAGGTGGGAGTATGCAGAGGGGAGCTACCTGCTGCTGATGGCAGTCAGAGTCAGTGAAGGATGGAGGGCGATCCAGCTGTGACATTAAAGCAGCAGGTGGGGGCCGTCATTAGGACTGGCACAGTAGGCTAGATGAGCCCGCACACACTCATTTCTTTGGGGCCCAGCGGACCACTGCAGAGTAGGTAGGTGTATTTGTGTGTATGTGTGTGTGTGTGCACTCATGGAAAAAGAGCTGAAACGTAGTCCCATAACTTCAGAGCTCATACCCACTTCCACTTTCATCTTCCCCCAGCCGAACTGCTCCTCCTCGCCGACATTTCTCAGTAACTTGCCTGCTGATGGTTGACCTGATCCTGCATCTGTTAGCTCCCCTTTACTAGCCTTTCATCAGTCTTGTAAAAAAGAAAAAGAATGTAATGAACAGGGTTTATATGAAATGTGGAAAAATACAGAATTAATTAGTTGTTTTTTTGTTTGTTTCTTTCTTTTTTAATATCTGGTGTTAGGAAAATCCTTGAGTTTTAAGATATTATCCTGTTTTCTGTTGCTTAAGACTGTCAATCCCAAAGATGGCTCCAGGATTCTACTGGGGCCCACAAAGCCACATGTGCAGTAGTACAACACCTCGTTAGAGCTTAACATTTGGTCAAACTTGCTAATATTGAAGTACATTTATTTATAATTCAGTGGTTGTTTAAATAATCATCATGTAAATGAGTAATTACACATTAGACTGACTGACTAAAACGTGATAAAAAAAATCCAGGAATTGAAATTTGTGTCTTAAGCTGACAACGGATGGATGGATGGATGGATGGATGGATGGATGGATGGATGGATGGATGGA